>NC_135787.1:49612500-49912500 GCF_051106095.1 Pogona vitticeps
TAAATGCCTTCTTCTTATCAGTGCAGGTCACATTGGCATGAATAATTATAAAACCCTGGGAGATTTTTGAACTTCAGCTGAAACTGAGACAAAGAGCTATTTTTCCTCTCCTCAGTGTCTCTGTAATTTGAGCAAGATGTATCTAGTACCTTCTTCCTTTTAAGAAACATGGTGAGTGTGTGTGTGTGCGTGCGCTCACACAAGCACACACTTGCACGCGCGCGCGCACACACACACACACATACACACACACACACACACAGAGCACAAGCACTGAAGGTCTGAATTACTGTTTGCAAAAAAAGGTAAAATCAAATATGACATCACCAAGACAATGCTAATAGAAGCCTACATAGTTGTTGAAAAACAGTAGCCTCTCTCATAAGAAAGAATACTTCTCAAAGAGCTAGAAGGCAAATTTGTGCATTAGAATCTCTTGTTTCATTCTGATGTGCATGACTGAGAAATGATGATTATTTTTCATCACCTGAAAAGTGCCAAGATGTTTGTGGCTGATATGAATGTGTCCTTATCTATACAAGAATGATTTATGCACAAATTATGCAAATTCTGCAAAACTTCAATAGCCTTATTGAATCAACTTTTAAAAATTAGATTCACTGGATGCATTGTTTGCCTTTTTAAAACCAATCAGACAATTATTTTGTCCTTGCTGTCTGTTCATGGACATTGTTTCACAAAGGGAAAGCATACTAGTTTTGATAGTATATGAAAATTTTGGAAGCGATGGAACAGAGTACACTTTCATTCTCTTACTGAAGAGGGAAAATCTTGTAGGGGGTCAGAGATTTCTTGGGAGGCTGTTTTGGAATGTTCCAGAAGCACAAGTTATTTTGCTATAATTATTCACTTTTTAATATACAGTACACATTGTTGCTTCTTTAAAAACGTACAGTGGTGCCCCGACTTCTTAACGTCCTTACTTACGACCATTTTGAGTTACGACCAGCTCCGGCCACAAAATTTTGCTTCTGCTTGCAACCAGAGCTTCCACTTACGAACAGAAAAAGGCAGGGAAAAAAGGCGGGAAATTCAAGTTTCTAACTGTAGGTGGCAATGAGGCTGCTTCTTTGTAGCTCTTTCACCCCAGCAGTTAGAGAGTGTGCATTGGAGGAGGCTTGGGACTGCCTGACTTCTGCTTCTGAGTGAGCGTGTATGTTTTTGCAGGGAGGCTTGGGACTGCCTGGTAAGTTAAGGTGCTGTTTTCTGCTTTTTAAAATCTGTTCTGGATGTTTTTGCAGTGTGGTTTTGGGCTGGGTGGGTATGTTTCTGTGCTGTCATGGGTCTTGTGGGGTTTGTTTGCTTGCTTCTCACCCCCATTTCTGATGAGTTTTGGGGGTTTTTGTTGCTTTTTGGAGTGTTTTTTCGCATTTACGATGGGTCTTGGGGGGTTGTTAATTTTTTTGCTTCCTCCATTTATGATGGGTCTTGGGGGTTTGGTTGCTTTGGGGTTTTTTTCCCCTTTCCGATGGGTCCTGCATGCTTCCCTTGCTTTTTCCTTTGTTTTCTTTCCTACCTGCCCCATTTGTTCTCTGTGCATTGTCGATCTGCTCCATTTGTTTTCTGTGCATTTCCAATGGGTCTTGCACACTTGATTGCTTTTCTTTTATTTCCCCTATGGCCAGAAGGGATTAATTGGGTTTCTAATGAGTCTTGCAGTGATTTTTTTTGGTGATTTTTTTTGTTCGGCCAGAGTGGATTAATTGCATTTCAGTGCATTCCTATGGGAAATGGTGCTTCAACTTATGGCCATTTTGAGTTACGTCCATCTTCTGGAATGGATTATAGTTGTAAATTGAGGCACCACTGTATTCATATTTTACATGTTTTAGGTTCATTTTAAAAATATATATTTTTAAAAAAGTTGCTTAAGATGTATATTTGGCTCCTAAGTAATTCAGGTTAAGAAAATTCACATAGGAAGTTTTCCTGTTTTCTTCTTCCCACTCTGAAAAGCCTCTCTGGAAGTTTGGGGACCATCTAGAAAAATGCATTGAGAAAGCAAAATGGCTGAAAATTGGGATTGGATCTTAATAGAAGCTAATTTAAAGATGTCCATAGAATGCAGTTTTTTCTGGTCACCTTTACATTCTGGCAGTTTCATGAGTTCATTCACCTTTCCATCTGTGGCAACCCCAGACCTACTGGAGTATCCCACCCTGTAATTATGCTGCCACCAACCATTCCCTGTAAGGAGTCACACAGACCAGGAATGGATTTTAATAAACAAAAGAACAAGGTTTATTGAAACAACCAACAGGGTAAATAAAAGGATCAGGTAAATAGGATACTGGAACGTGGCATAGTCCCAATCATACACATACAACAGATTGGTTCCCACGGAACACTTTAAGGTAACGCACAGACCCTGAACCTATCAGTTCTGGCTACCTAGATAGAAACCTGAACCTATCAGGTATGTACTAACTGACAAACGTACCCAGTCTGACACACAGACTCCCACTCTTAACTCTCCACACAAGCTCCAAATATATATACAGTACAGCTCCTCCCCCCTGATGTCCCGCCTTCCACTCCCCATAGGATGGAACTTTCCCTCCAAACCCATGCCAGACAGGTACCATCAGTGCTGTATGTGACACCTCCCCTCTTTATAAGTTGTTTTGCGGGGGAAAAGCTAAAGTGCTTTTCTCCAAAAAACAACCAGGATCAAAACACAAAACAGTTATACATTATCATACACAATCCCATACTTACTCACTCTAGGTCAAACATATCACTTATGCATTTAAACATTAATATTTGCAATACATTAAGTTACATTTATTAATACAAACCAAGCCTGTTCAATAAACAGGTACATTTAACTTTTGGTCACCAAAATATACACAGTCCATGGTTTCTTCGCCGTCTTCACTCGTCGGGTCTTCTTGACAAGGCGTCAGCAACACAGTTCATTGACCCTCTGACCACCTTCACTTCAAAGTCAAAATCTTGCAGGTTTATAGCCCACCTCATAAGTTTACTATTATGGGTTTTCATTGTCTTTAACCACTGCAGTGGTGAGTGGTCAGTGCACAGAACAAAATGTCTTCCCCAGATGTAAGGTTTGGCCTTCTGAATCACGTATACTATGGCCAGGCACTCCTTTTCCACGGTTGCCAAATGTCTCTCACCTTTCTGGAGTTTCCTACTCAGGTAGGACACTGGATGCTGGTCACCATTTTCATCCTCCTGGCAAAGAACTGCTCCTACCCCGCTGTTAGACGCATCGGTGTAGATGATGAACTCCCGGTCGAAGTCGGGAGCACGCAGCACTGGATAATGGACGAGCGCCTCCTTCAACCTCTGGAACGCCTCCTCACAGTCGCTGGTCCACGGGATGCGGTCATCAGTCTTCTTCCTCGTCAGATCGGTCAGCGGAGTCGCCATCTCGCTAAACCTCGGGATGAACTTTCTGTAGTAGCCCACCAACCCAAGAAATGATTTGACTTTTTTCTTGGTGTTGGGTCTGGGCCAATCACGAACGGCTTCTATCTTGGCCTCTAGGGGTTTGATCACTCCTCCCCCTACTATGTGACCCAAGTATTTTATTTCTGGGCTACCCAGCTGACACTTGCTTGCCTTTACTGTTAGCCCTGCTGCACTTAACCTCTGCAGCACTATCTCCAGGTGTTTCAGGTGATCTTCCTGTTCTATAAGGTAGTTCAGATCCGACATCTTGGAAATGACCCTGTATGGTCTTGCCCATTTGAGCTGCAGTTTGTTCTCTTTGCAGGGCCTAAGCCAAAGCACTTCCTCCCCTGGGTTAAAGTGCCTCTCCCTGGCTTTCTGGTCATACCAGGTTTTCTGTCTGACCTGAGCTTGCAGGTTTTCTGCTGCTAGCTCTAGGTTTCTCTTCAGGTCATTCATTAAAGTGTCTATATATGTCACAACATCTTGTGGGTCATCCTGGGTGATCTGCTCCCAATTCTGTTTGATTAAATCAAGTGGACATTTTACTTTTCTCCCAAACAAAAGTTCAAACGGACTGAACCCGGTACTGGCTTGGGGCACTGATCGATAAGCAAACAAAAGGGATTGCAGCTTCTGGTCCCAATTGTTTGGATTCTCTGCCAAGTAAGCCCTAATCATGCGCATCAGAGTCCCATTGAACTTCTCCGTTAACCCATTACTTTCGGGGTGATAGGCAGTGGTTTCCTTGTGTTTAATTCCACAGATTTGCCATAACCGTTTCATGAGCTTTGATGTAAACGATGTGCCCAAATCTGTGATTATTTCTGAGGCAAATCCCATCCTGGACATATACCCCACCAAGGCATCTGGCACTGTGTTAGTTTCGAGGTTAGTCAAGGGAATGGCTTCGGGGTACCTCGTGGCATGGTCCACAATGGTGAGAATGAACCGGTTCCCCCTCTTTGTGGCCTTGGGCAAAGGTCCCACAATATCCACTCCTATACATTTGAACGGGGTGTCAATCACAGGCAAAGGGCACAACTTCGCTTTGGTCCTGTCACGGTTATTCCCCTGCCTCTGACACACATCACATTGTTTACAGAACTCCTTGATCTGCTTCCCTATTTCAGGCCAGTAAAAATTTTGTGTGATTCTCTGCTGTGTTTTGTTCACCCCTAAGTGCGCAGCAAACATGTCAGAGTGCCCCCTTTGTAAGATCATGGGGCGATACTTTTCAGGTACCACTAGCTGACTTCTGATCCCATCTCCCCCTTTTGAGATATTCATCAGGGTCTCTCTATATAAAATTCCCTTTTTCTCGCGAAATCTCACTGGGGTTTCAGGTGTTAGCTGGGTGTCTGTCACCTTTTCAAAACACTTTCTGAGAGTGGCGTCTGCCTTTTGCTCTTGGCCAAATTTGCTGTCCGTGGTTAAGGTTTCTGCCACAGCGTCGGGACTACCCTCATCTGCTTCAGCCTCGGGCTCTTCAGTACCCCCCTGAACTGTCCCCGTGGTAGCTTGTGAGCGTGTAATCACTAGCACCCGTTTCACATGTTCAGCCAGGTCATTTCCCACAAGCACGGCTGCTGGCAGAGTCGATGAAATCGCTAGCCGCCAAACTCCCCTCCAGCCTTGAAAGCTCACAGGTACCTCAGCTACTGGCAGTGAGATCACCTGCCCCTCAATCCCTGCCACCTTCAGGCTCTCATTTGGGATTATATACTTCCTAGGAATAATGTCTGGATGGCACAGGGTCACCTGAGAACAAGTATCCCTTAGCCCCCTATACTGATGGTCAAGTATTCCTACGTCCACCCCTGCGGTCTCAAACAATTGTGAATCTGTTCTCACTAGTAAGCAGCGCTTGACCTCCACAAGAGGACCATTTTCCCCAGCCTGATCAGCAGATGTAACTGGTCCAGATTGAGTAGCCATGGTAACAGGCTCCCTCAATGGCAAGGAGCTTTGCTCTGTCTGGACACAGAACACAGCTTTTGGCTTGGTTCCACTCAAATCATGAGGCAAATTTCCCTTTAGCTGCTTTAATTTCTCACACTCTGAGATTAGATGGCCCTTTCCTTGACAGAAATAACATTTTCTGCTGTACTTGGAGTCTTTCTCATCTGGTTTTGGTTTTCCCTCCAAAATCTGAGGTCTTGGTGGTTTCATGTCTGAGGGCTTCCCTTCAACATGGGCCCCTCCCCCTTGCTGGTTTTTCCCTGGTCCCTGAGAGTACCTGCTGTAGGTTTCTTTGGGCTTACCCGCAGTTTTCCCCTCAGCACCTAAGGGCTTCCTTATTTGGTAAATAAAATCTGCGATCTCTGCCGCTTCTGTCACCGATTTAGGTTTCCTCTCCCTCACATGGAACTTTAGTTCCCCATGCAGGACTGAATAAAATTGTTCCAGCGCTATCAGGTCTTTGAGCTGCTGGAAGGTCTCTGTCCCCTCCTGAGACAGCCATTTCTCTAGCAACCTCACCAGTTGGGCCCCCACTTGGGTAAAAGTCTGCTCTGGTTTTTTTGTGAGTGACCTGAATTTTTGCCTCAGCTGTTCAGCATTTATCCCATGCCGGGCAAACACCAGTTTTTTAAACTCAGCAAAGTCCTTCAGCAGTTCCACTGGCATCTCTGCATAGACTTCTGCCAGGCTGCCACTGATTAAAGATCGCCTGATGGTCATCTTCTCAGTTTCCCTTACTGAGAAGTCCACAAACGCTCTTTCCACGAGGGAAAAGAACACCTCAGGGCAATCTCCCTTGTTGTACACAGGGAATTTCTTCAGGTCAGTTTTAGACAGGCTGCCTTCCCCATTCCCTGGGTTCCCCTCATTATTATTGTTATTCCTATTTCTACTCATTATTTCCATCTTCTTCAGCTCAAACGCCATTTTTTCTAACTCAAATTGTCTTTGTTTCTCTTCCCTTTCCATTTCAAATTGTCTCTGTTTCTCCCTTTCCTTTTCCTCCATTTCCCTCACCCTCAGTTCATGCTGTTGGGCTAGGAGCATTCTTCTGAGTTCTGAGGTCAGTTCTCCCGTGCTCTCATCCTGCACTGAGCCAAATTCCTCCTCAGAACCTTGGTCTCCCTGTGGTTCTCTCACTTCCCCCATTTCTGCCATTTGGCTTCGAGTCAAGGGCATAATCCCCCCAGAACAGGCTGCCTTCAAAAGTCACGCCTCAAAATAAAACGACGACTTTTTTCCTTTTGCCTCAGAAACAGCCTTCTATAGACTGCTGCTGTCCCTCCAGCACCAACTTGCAACTGTTGCCAGGCAGAATCCACCCCCTCTGCTAGGCCTCTCAGCAGACAGGCTAGATCACTGTTACTTCACACAGCTTTGCCTCAGCCCTTTCCCGCCACACGGGTTGCCTCAGAGCTCCCTAATCTAGTCCCCCAATCCGAGTTTGCACGTTCTTCCACTAGCCTACCTCCCCGTGAGGTAAGCCTAGAAGATTACCTATGCGCCCTCAGATTTTCCCTGACTAGACCCCCCTTGCTCTGGGCACACTTGCCAAGGCTTTGCTGGACCACTGGACAACTGGACCAGTCGTATCCCACACACTGGACACCAATCAATGTGGCAACCCCAGACCTACTGGAGTATCCAACCCTGTAATTATGCTGCCACCAACCATTCCCTGTAAGGAGTCACACAGACCAGGAATGGATTTTAATAAACAAAAGAACAAGGTTTATTGAAACAACCAACAGGGTAAATAAAAGGATCAGGTAAATAGGATACTGGAACGTGGCATAGTCCCAATCATACACATACAACAGATTGGTTCCCACGGAACACTTTAAGGTAACGCACAGATCCTGAACCTATCAGTTCTGGCTACCTAGATAGAAACCTGAACCTATCAGGTATGTACTAACTGACAAACAGTTGTACCCAGTCTGACACACAGACTCCCACTCTTAACTCTCCACACAAGCTCCAAATATATATACAGTACAGCTCCTCCCCCCTGATGTCCCGCCTTCCACTCCCCATAGGATGGAACTTTCCCTCCAAACCCATGACAGACAGGTACCATCAGTGCTGTATGTGACACCATCCAAGTTAGAAAATTCAAGGTAGTTCTTAGTTACTCATGCAGTGTGGGGTATTTTGAAGCATTTACATTTTAAGATACTGAAGATCCAAATTCACATCAGTATTCTGTCAAAATGTTAGACTTCTGATTAATTTCCATTCAGAAATTGATTTTACATACTTTATAGAGAACACAGCCTTGTGCCCTATACAACATTTAAATGTCAGTTCACATAATAAATAGCAGTAATTGGTTTTAAAGGCTAATAATCTCAAAACAAATGCATTATATATTTTTCTATATTTATCCAACTGGAAAAGTGAATCTATGCAAAAATCAATTTCAGTATATGTCTGTTGTGTTCGCACATGGGTAGCTCTGGCAAAATCATTTCATTTAAATGTCAGGAGTCTACTGTAGTCACCACCCCACAACTCTTTAATAGCTATATAGATCCCAAGATAATGTTTATGTTTATGAAGACTATCAAAAGTAAGTACAGTGGTGCCCTGCATAGTGACGATAATCCGTGCAGCAAAAATTGCTGCAAAGTGATTTCGTCGCTATGCGGAAATAAAAAGCCCATAGTAAAGCATTAAAACCCGTTTAATGCGTTCCTATGGGAAAAAACTCACCTTTAAGTGAAAATCCTCCATACGGCGGCCATTTTCGCTGCCCAGTAAGCAAGGAATCCAAGCAAAAACACAGCGGGCGGCCATTTTATTTACCCAGTGGCCATTTTGGAACCGCCGATCAGCTGTTGGAAAATCATCACTATACGATGATCAGTATGCAAAGCGATATTTTCCTATCTAAACCATCGCAATGCAAAAATGATCACAAAAAATTCATCGCTATGCGGATTCGTCATTAAACGAGGTGCCCGTTAAGTGAGTCACCACTGTATCAGTATTGCATACTTACACACACCTCACATGAAGTATTTAAAAAGAAGCAGTCAGGCCTAGGAGAGGTTTCTGGAACTAATCTATAATGAAACAGGTATTTTTAGAGAGTAGCTGGCATACCTTAAAGTTCATGGGTTAAAACACAGGAATGTTTACTTATAAATCTTGGCCGTGGAGGTCAACTACCTTTATAATTTAGCATCTCTTGCTTTTGACTCAATAAAGTTTCACTGACAAAACTATTCATGGTTTCTGCTGGATTTTAGGAAAACCAGTTTTAATAAACTCCAGACTATTTATTTATTGATTGATTGATTGATTGATTGATTGATTGATTGATTGATTGATTGATTGATTGATTGATTGATTGATTGATTGATTGATTGATTGATTGATTGATTGATTGATTGATTGATTGATTGATATCCCGCCCAACTGGTCTAGTCGACCACTCTGAGCAGCTTCCAATAAAAAGAAACATATACAAGAAATGATAGAGATTTTACAGACAGTGACATATACGATAATAAAAGAAATAATAAATAAAAAGAGAAGAAATTAGGTGTTGACAGGAGGGAAGGCCTGAACATATAACCATGTTTTTAATTGGCTCTTAAAAGTGCCTAGCGTAGGGGCCGCACGAATCGGCGGAGGAAGGCTATTCCAGAGGCAATGAGCCACCGCTGAGAAGGCCCTATTTCGTGTTCATTCATTCCGGGCCTCCCTTGGAGTTAGGCTCCTCAGTCTCACCTCCTGGCTCGTGTAAGATCTAGGTGGGAGTAGGCATTCCACCAAGTATCGAAGTCCTAAACCATTTAGGACCTTATATGTAAGCATTAACACTTTGAAGTCAATGCAGAAACGGATGGGCAGCCAAGGCAGCATGGCCAGAGTAGGAGAAATGTGTTGGTATTTTCTCACTCCAGCAAGGAGTCTGGCCGCCGCATTCTGCACCACCTGGAGTTTCCGCGTCAGCTTCAAAGGGAGCCCCATGTAGAGTGTGTTACAGTGGTCTAATCTGGAGATTACGAGCGCACGTACTAAGGTAATGAGCGCCCCCGTGTCTAGGTAAGGACGCAACCAGGCAATCCACCAGAGGTGGGAAAAGGCGGTGCGGACAACCAATGCCACCTGCGTTTCCATGGTGAGCATCGGTTCCAGGTGTACCCCCAGGCTGCAGACCCCACTCTTAGTGGCCAGGGTCACCCCCCACAAATGAGGGCGAGTCACCCAAGCCACCAGCAACAGGAGCACCCACCCTCAGAACTTCCGTCTTGTCCAGGTTCAGCCGCAGCCCGTTCTCCTGCATCCATTGCAGTACAGCCTCCAGGCAGCGCTGGAGGGACAGGATGGCATCACCTGCAGTTGGTACAAAGGAGATGTAGAGCTGGGTGTCATCAGCATATTGATGACACGATGCTCCACACCCCCTGATGACCCCGCCCAACGGCCTCATATAGATGTTAAACAGAATTGGGGAGATAGTCGACCCCTGTGGAACCCCACACTTGAGGCTCCACGGGGCCGAGACACTCTCCCCAAGCTGCACTCTCTGGGGACGGTCCTCCAAGAAGGAGCGGAACCAGGCAAGAGCCAAGCCACCGATACCCAACTCGGAGAGCCTCCCCAGGAGAATACCGTGGTCGATGGTATCGATGGCCGCTGAGATGTCGAGGAGGATCAACAGAGATCTTTTACGCCTGTCGGCCTCCCTCAACAAGTCATCATACAGGGCGACCAATGCCATCTCTGTACCATGGCGCAGCCTGAAGCCCGACTGAAATGGATCCAGGGCATCTGTTTCCTCCAAATGTGCCTGAAGGAGAGACCCATTTATTATTGCAGTGGCCCACTCTGTTGTTATTGGCCTGGCTGCTTTGATTAGCCAGGCCGGGCAAGGGTCTAAGGAGGAGGTGGTGGCTCGAAAGCGGTCAAGCACCCTGGCCACAGAATCAGGCATGACAGGCGGAAAGGAATCAAGAGTTACCAGGCAAGACGGAGCGCTGGACATCTCTGCTCGACTCACCGTATTCAAAAAAGGAGTAAAATTCTGTAAGCACAACTACAAACAATCCAAGAAGAGAAGAAAGTGGAAAATTGGGGTGGGTGGGAGACCAGTGATCAATGAGGACCTGAAAACTAAAAAAAGGAGATATTTAGGAAGTAGAAGAAAAGCCAGGCTGAAAAGGAAGAAAACAGACAGGTAGCAAAGAATTGCAGGGATGGCATTATAAAGGCAAATGCTGAGGATGAGCTGAAGTTAGCAAGAGACACTAAAAGCAACGACAACAACACTTTTCTACAAGTACATATAACAAAAGACTGAAACCTGAAATAGTAGTTCAGCTGCTCAGTAAGGATAGCAAAATGATAACAGACAAGAAAGAAGTGCTCAGTTCCTATTTTAGCTTAGTTTTCTCTCACAAGAGTCTATAACCCTCCTGGTAAATATGAAGTACAGTTACAGGGGACAGAATCACAGCTTTAAACTTGATAAAGAAATGACCTAGGAATGTCTTACTACATTGAACAACTTCAAATCTCCAGTTCTCCAGTGCCTGATCAACTGCATCCAAGAGTACTGAAGGAACTGACTGAAGAATTCTCAGAACCACTGTAGACCAGTCAACCTGGGCATATCAGCCTTGAGAATAGAAAACTGAGGGAAGACGAGGGAATGAACTCTAATTACAGGAAGCCAAATTTTGGCTGAAGATCAGGAAAAGCTTCCTGACTCTTAGAGCAGTACAACAGTGAAACCAATTACCTCAGTTAAGTTCTCCAACACTAGAAGCATTCCAGAAAAAGGTAGATCTATTTTAAATGGACTTCAGCACTGAACAGGGGATTGGACTTGATGGCCTTACAGTCCCTTTCCAACTCAAGTTATTTTAGGATCCTGATTTGGCATTAACTAGAGATGGGGATATTTGTAAATGAAAACAAATATCCCATCCCAACTGGACCTAATGAAGGTCTGGCTCCCAGGACAGGACAGTACGTTCATGCATGCCAGTAAAGAAGGCCTCACTCTTCCCGGCAATGGTGCTAGGAGTTCTGCTGTCCCCCTGCTTGGCTGGCTGCTCCAGACAGGGGACAGGAGGATGAGTCTCCCCGCATGGATGCTGAGTGGCCAGGCAAGCAGGGAGACAGCAGAGCTCCTGGTGCCATTGGTGGGAAGAGTGAGACCTTCGCAGTACCAAGACACATGAGTGGATACAAATACAAATATCCCCATTTCTAGTATCAACACTTCCAAAAAAGGCTAAGCATACACCACTGAAGCTAGTGAACTAAACAAATGGGCTAAAAAGTAGTCCTAGTCTTAAATGCCACATAAGCCTGACTTGAACAGGAAGTAACCCAGCTATGCACCTGCTCTTTTAAGGTCATCTAAAACAAGCTGAACATTGTTCTTGGACAAAAAAAGCCATGTACCTAAAGCACCTCCATCTTGCAAAGATTAAGCCTTCATTTATGATCCTAGTTTCTAAATCTCAAGGCTACATAAAGAATGAAACCTTCCCATCCATATTATTTTCCTCAAGATCTCTATAAATGCCTACATTACATTTTTATTTCACTTTGGCACCAATAATGTCTTCTGAAGTCTTTGAAGCAAATGGAACATGAACAAGGTGTTGAGATGTTGATATGAAAATGTATTAAAATAAATGTTAATGCTGTATAGTTAAATGTAAAATGGCTGATTTTATCTAAGTCACTGTACTGATTGTATTCAGGTGTGGGTATCAAAGATTAAGACTTAATTTTGTACAGCTGTGGTACATGATGAAACTTTGTATAACAGAAAATGAAGTAATATATTTTCTGATTGGTCACAGAACTGTACATAAGTCATGTGTAAAATGAACGTCTTTTCTGTAAGTTAGATCACTTTTTCCTATGTTGTGTGTTGCTTCATGTCATGTTATGCTGCCAGAGGAATGTCTATTCTCTATGTATATATGTAAATAGACCAAGTTGTTGGTTTTACTCTCTCAGTGTCATAGTGTCATATGTATCTCTGCTAACCAATATCTCCTTACTCTGCTGATGTTATGAAAATGCACATTATAATCAAAATTCTGAACACAAGGAAAAATGACATACAATAGAAAGTACATTATAGGAGTTCAACTTGAAAGACAGAATAAAAAGACAGGTCAAGAGTTACAGAGGAATACCATAATAATACATAAACATGTTTACTGATTTTGGAAATGAACTTTAAAGTGTAATCACCTAAAACTGTACATTCTTTCTCCCCCGGATAATATTATTTGAATGACAGAATTTAACCAAGTGGATTGCCTTAATGTTCAGCTAAAGAAAGACATTTGTGTATCATATTCAGTGTTTTTGTATTTATTTGCATAATGTTTGCACTTGACAAAACCTTTCACCCTACTGAGCCTAAAAGTTCTGTGTCTTACCCTCATTCAAGTGGGGAGGGCGAAGAGAGTCCTCAGCCAATGCAAGTGCAACATTGGAGCCAATCCTGATGAGAAAAAGAATTGCGACCTGTTCAACTCTCTCCTGGAAGTGATGAATTTCACAGGGCTTCAAAATGCCATATGCAGAGATCTGATCAAGTCCAAATAACCTTAACTGATGAGAACAGAACTTAGGAAATGTTCTTTACATCCCTTTTCTGTTTGCCTGACTGCTGTACATTGATTTTACAAAACATGCACAAGAAGTTACTCATGCTTTAAAACTGCCCCTGGGACTCCCTAACCTTAAAGAAACTATGAAACATCTTAACTTCTTTGATGTCCTTAATTCTGATGTTCCGCAATGGTTAATGTGAATGCTACCAATATTAAAGGAAAGAAAGAAAGAAAGAAAGAAAGAAAGAAAGAAAGAAAGAAAGAAAGAAAGAAAGAAAGAAAGAAAGAAAGAAAGAAAGAAAGAAAAAAAGAGGATGTAGAAACCCATCTTTTGAGAAAAAGCTCAAAAAGACATTGCTCTTCAGTCTAATAAAAGGGCTATGGATCAGCAGTCGTAACATTACATTATACCAAATGGCATGCATTTAGGGAACAGTGATCCCTGGAACTAGTTTTGGCTTTTGGTACATATAGAGGTGAGAGCCTATAGATTGGTGCCTTGGCCCATTTTCTCCATCTTGTCCTGCTAGCAATCTACTTTCAAGAATGATGGGCACTATATTTTCCCCATGGAAGGGTTTTGCTTTGTTTTAGGGCGGAAGTTATTTACCTCTTCCCCACCTCTTACATTTTGTGCCACCTTTGCCTGATAGACATCTGCACCTGTACAGAAGCTGTTTGGAACCTTCTAGAGCATTACCCCCTCCCTTCAGATAACATACTGCTCCACCCAACAATCACAACTCAGTTTCCTGTATCTGATACCACAGCATGAGAGGAAGTAGCATGACAGACAGAGGGGAGGTGGATTGGGTTGGGTGAATTCATAGATGACTACACAAAGAACCACAGTTACAGGTAAGTAACCTGTGCTTTTTCTTGTGTTACCTGTGATTTACACAAATGGTGACTCTCAAGATAACTTACTGGATGGCAGGATAACACAAGCATAGAGGATGGCACTGCATGATGGAATGGTGCATCCAATGTGCCTGTAACCTCCAACCTGTAGTGATTCACAAAGCTGGAACCAAGTTGTAGTCTTGCAAATGTCATGCATTTGGACCCCTTCTTAAAAAGCTATGTTGCCACTACCCATGGGGAATGTCCCCTTAAGGGAACATGTAAACTCATATGACTATGAGATTGGCAATCTCATATGACAGTAAGATTGCTTTCAGAAGCTATTTAGATAGCCTTTATGAAGACACTTGCTCACCCTTTTTGCTTCCCTGGTAGCAAATGGCCAGCCTGTTAGTTTTCCTAAAAGAACATGTTTTATTAACACAGAATACTAGTGCATGTCTAACATCTAACTTGTGTAGAGTCCTTTCCAGAGAAGACATTGGTGATGGAAAAAAATGTGGGTAAGACTAATGGTTGGTTCGTTTGAAAACTCAAAAGAACCTCAGGTTAAAATGATTATGTCCATAAAGAGTGTTACTTTACCTTTATGGAACTGTAAATACAGTAAGTTATATTGGAACACGGTGTGGTCAATTCACTTTCTCACCTAGCTTGTTTGCTTGCTTGCTTGCTTGCTTGCTTATTTGACTTTTATACCGCCCATCTAGATGAATCTACACTGGGCGGTTTACAGTCCAAAAAGGCAATAAAATTAAAATCATCGATAAAGAGACTAAAACAAACCAAAAACCAGAGGAAAAATTAAGTAGTAGCAGGAGGGAAGGCCTGCCTGAAGAGCCAGGTCTTCAGTTTACCATGAAAAACTCCCAGCGAGAAACCCAAGTGGATCTTAGAGTGGAGGATGTTCCAAAGGTGAGGGGCCACTGATGAAAAGGCACAGTTTCTAATTTTTTCCTTCCAGGCCTCTCTCAGAGTTAAGCCTCTCAGCTGCCCAGTCTGGTTAGAAAGAGTGACATGTGTAGAACTATGTGGAAGAAGGTGCTCTGACAGGTATCAAGGCCCTAAAGCATTTAGGGCTTTGTATGTAATAATTAGAACCTTGAAATTGATGTGGAATCTAATAGGTAACCAGTGTAAGGCAGCCAGAGTTGGAGAAATATGATATTTTTTCACCCCAGTTAGTAATCTGGCTGCTGTGTTCTAGACCATTTGAAGTTTCCACATCAATCTCAAGGGAAGCCCCACATAGACTCCATTGCAGTAGACTAATCTAAAGATTATGAGCACATGGACAAGTGTGGTGAATGCCTCAACATCAAGTTAGGAACACAGCTGGGCAATCCACCGAAGATGTAAATGGATGGTGCAGACCACAGACATTACCTGGGATTCCATGGCAAGCACCAGGTCAAGATGCATTGATTAGCCAGGCCAGGCAACGGTCAATGGAGGAGGTGGTGGCACAACAGTGATTAAGCACTTTGTCTGCCTCTACTGATGTCACCAGCTGAAACTGAGTAATTCTCATTGGACAAGGTGGTGCACTGGATGTATCTGCTCTATTTACTGTTTTCAAATAGGGGATTAGGTCCTGGAGGATGGCCTCCACTTTAGATTTAAGGAATGCTGCAAAATGGTCAGATGAGATGGTAAGGGGAGGCCAGTTATTATGACCAATTCCGGATAGATCACGTACTATACGGAAGAGTTCCGCCTGCTGATTGGAAGTTTTGCTTATCTGGACAGCAAAGTAAGTTTTCCTGGTAGGCTTAACTTTAGCCAGATAAAGGTTAGATGTGATCCTGGCAGATTTCAGGTTATTTTCTATTGGGTACCACCTCCAAATGCTCTCCAGCCTTCTCCTGTTCCACTTCATAGCTTGCAGCTGATGGTCGAACCAAGGTGCTGGTCGAGCCAGAGCCAGAGTGGGCGTTTAGGAGCGATCATGTCCACAGCCCTGGTGGCGGTGGCGAACCAGCCATCAATCAGGGCCTCAACAGTAGCGCCAGCCAGATCAATCAGAATCCATCGCACGGAATCCCGGAATCCTATAGGATCCACTAGCCTATAAGGGCGGACCATTAAAATAGGTTCCTGCTTCCCATGGAGAGGGAGGGCCACTGTGAGGTTGCCTTTTATTAGGTGGTGGTCTGACCATGACTAGGGGACTGACGCAAGGTAGCTACCATTGGGCCACACTCACTCTGCTCAGTGGAGAACACCAGGTATAGCATGTAACCGCCCACATGGGTGGGGCCGTTAACATGTTGGGACATGTCCAAGGAAGCCATTGTTTTTAAGAACTCAAGAGCTGGTCCAGAAACCTCTGTCTCTGCATGGATGTTGAAATCACCCAAGACCAATAGCCTTGGGGATCCCAACAGAGCCACGGAGACAAAGTCTGCCAGCTCTGGTAAGGAAATGGCTGGATTGCAGGGAGCTCTGTATACCAGCAAGATCCCAATACCATCCCTGGTCCCAATTGACATGTGAAGAGCCTCCAGACCCGGCATCACCACAGCAGACAACCTAACAACCTCAAGAGTATTTCTATACACAATGGCCAAACACACACACACCTATAGCTACCAAAAATGCAGTTTTATTAGTCAATAGGCTCAAATGAGCGAAGGCCAAAGGTTGGAATGGAGGCTTTGTTAATTGAGTTCAAACCACTGACAAAACACATTGTGGTTTGGGTGGTTTTTATCTCTGGGTACATATTGCTTAAACTTCTTTATTAAAGAGTTTGAAACAATCTTTGATGATTTCAAACCTTCTAGTTGGTGAGCCACAATAGCTGACAAATAGACTTTTAAAGAGGATTGTGAAATACCTTTCTCATTAAAATCCAGGAGGAAATGAAGTACACAATGTAGTACTGTTGGTAAATATAGTTCATTTACAGATTTTACAAACTCTATAAATGTTTTCCATTTATAATAGTTCTTTCTAGACTTCCACAGTACCCTAGTTATTAGGGGAGAATTCTTCATGACGTCAATTTTAACTTCTGTATGCCTCGGTTACAGATCTGACAGTTGTGATACATTAGGACTGTGGTCACCAACCTCGGGCCTCCAGATGTTCTTGGACTTCAATTCCCAGAAATCCTAATCAGCAGAGGTGGTGATGAAGTCTTCTGGGAGTTGTAGTCCAAGAACATCTGAAGGCCCAAGGTTGGGGACCACTGCATTAGGACATCTGGAGTGACAGGCAGTCTCAGACTGTCCACTGCCATCAATAATAGGGTTGCAAACCATGACTAGCGTGGCCACCAAAGAGTTATTAGTACAGTGGTGCCCCGCATGACGACAATAATCCGTCCCATTGAAATCACTGTTTAGCTAAATCGTCATCATGTGAAAACCTTTTCGCCATTGGAATGTATTGAAACCTGGTTTAATGTGTTCCAATGGGGAAAACACTTCGTTGTCCAGCGAAGATTGCCCATAGGGAAGCCATTTTGCGACCGTTGATCAGCTGTAAAAATGGCTGCCCTGTGAAGCATGGGTCCGGAAATCACAGGGCAGCCATTTTGCGAAGCCGACGATCATCGGAAAAAATCGTCATCTTGTGAACAAATGGTTTGTGAAGCATGGACCTAATCAACATCCAGCGAAAATCCCCCATTGGAATGACTGTTTTGCAAATCGCTATAGCGACTGCAAAAAGTCATCGTTATGCAGATTCGTTGTTTAGCGGGGTCATTGTTTTTGCGAGGTACCACTGTATTGCATCTGTTCCTCTTGTGTGATTTTTACAATTGTCTGGTGAATTAATGGAAAGGGAGGGAATATACACATGAGGGTATCCAACAAATGCAACCCCCTTTGAATTTTCACCCCTGCCTGATCAGGAACAGTATATTCTGCATTTCTTATACTCCAGGGTAGGAAAGAGGACTATCTTTGGTATCCTCCCATTTCTGTAGTATCTGTTTGGAATACTCCTTGACAGTTTCCATTGGTGACTTGTGCTCTGAGCATCTGCAATATGGTTGTCTCCACTGGAAATGTAGATTGACACAAGGTAAGTATGCCTCTTGAAGCGCCTCTCCCAGAGTTGGGTTGCTAGAAGTAGTAGTACCATATAATGAGCATCTCCTTCCTTGTTCATATAATGCATTGTGGTAGAATTGTTTGTTACCACCTGGACCACTTTTCCCACCAAAGTTTGAAGAGACCAAAGGGCATGATGTTTTCTCCTTGACAATGAGTGTCCCAATGTATTAATCTGCCATCCACTGTTAAAATCACATATGGTAGTGGAGTTTTGAATTGCATGCCTATTTATATATTGCTTCTGTCCTGCCACGTGTTAGCTGTACAATCCATTCTGATGCTGTAATCTTTTCTGGATGCAGTCTTTGACACCGCTACAGAAGATGCAAGGAACCATGACTGGAGAGCTATAAGATGCTGTCGAGTTTTGTCATTGCTTTCCTCCCAAGAAGCAGGCGTCTTCTAATTTTGTGGCTGCTATCACCATCGGCAGTGATCATGGAGTCCTACTGCTGAAGCCTACCTTGTAGGATTTTGAGCATAACCTTGCTAGCATGTGAAATGAGTGCAATTGTACGGTAGTTGGAGCATTCTTTGGCACTGCCCTTCTTTGGGATTGGGATGTAAACTGATTTTTTCCAATCCTCTGGCCACTCCTGAGTTTTCCAAACTTGCTGGCATATTGAGTGTAGCACCTTAACAGCTTCATCTTTTAAGATTTTAAATAGTCCAACTGGAATACCATCACTTCCACTGGCCTTGTTGGATTCCATGCTTTCTAAGGCCCACTTGAGTTTCACTCTCCAGGATGTCTGGCTCAAGGATGTCTGGCTCAGCAACCACACTATCTGGGTTGTCCGGGATATCCCAATCTTTCTGGTATAATTCCTCTGTATATTCTTGCCACCTCTTCTTGATGTCTTCTGCTTCTGTTAGGTCCCTATCATTTTTATTTTTTATCATTTCCATCTTTGCACAAAATGTTCACTTAATATCTCCAATTTTCTTCAACAGATCTCTGGTTTTTCCCTTTCTATTATTTTCCTCTATTTATTTGCACTGTTCATTTAAGAAGGCCCTCTTGTCTCTCCTTGCTATTCTTTGGAAGTCTGCATTCAATTTTCTGTAACTTTCCCTATCTCCCTGGTTACTCATTGCCAAACCAATTTGAATTTGAAACTGTCTGGATCAATTAGAGCATTCATTCATTCATTCATTCATTCATTCATTCATTCATTCATTCATTCATTCATTCATTCATTCATTCATTCATTTATTCATTGAGCTTATATGCCGCCCATTTAGACATAGTTTACTCTGGATAGCTCACAAAACACGGAATAAAAACAGTTTATGTTTTGTAGTCAGTGTCAAACAGATTCCAGCATTGATTATTGAGACTGACTTCTTTTTTCAATGCCAGTCCTAAGGAAATAAGCTTTGTCATTGATGACTTTCTCATTAATGATATGTTCGGTGTCAAAGAAATTTGACCTGAAAGTACTGAAGTACTCAACTTCACTGTTTGTCAGAACAAACTTTGGAATATATCCTGAGCTCATATGGTAGGTTCCTGCATTGACACTTTTTGCCCAGCACTACAGAAAGATTCAGGATTGCAAAACATCTAGCTAACATACTCTTCCCAACCTCTGTAAGGAGCAACCTTTCTACTTAGAAAGGGCCTTCTTTGCGAAAATTCAGACTGCAGTCCAAAAAGCCAAACCTTAGCTGATGGTCCACTCCCAAAATCCTTTTCTGAAATGCCAGAATTGATTTAACTGGAACAATACTTCCTGCTTTGATAATTAAACCTGTGAATAAGGACATACTGTTGCAACCTTGTAAGTACTCATGCATAGCAAACTCTAACCCATTATTCCATGAAAGATTTTCAATCTTTAAGAACTACAAAGCTACTGAGTATTTGCCAGATTAAATATTATTTTATTTACCTTCTCTGGAAACATGTCAATCTGTAGGATGATTCACAGTTCAAATTTTGTCAATTATTTTCCTCCACTTTACATAGGATACGCATGAAATGTTGGCTCCATTATTTATGATAAAACTTTGTTATTTGCATTCCCTGTATTCAGTTGCTTCTTGTTGACTTTCTATTCATTACCAGTTTCATAAACTTTATGGCATCAAGGCAAAGGACCATACATGCATTTCCATCTGTTTATGTAATCAAAAGAGTACATTAATGCTTTTGCTTGTTTGCTGCAAGCTTGGTCCTTTTGTACACTATTTTGAAGGCTATTTAAAATTGCTTCCCTTGATGTTTATTTCATTGAAGTGTGCTACTAGGAGAGTGAAACTGTTTTTTTTTTTATTTCAACTTTTAAAAAAACCCCAAAAACCGCACACAAAACCCATGGATGACTGTTGGTAACACAGAGTTACTGTTGCTATAAGAAGCACATTCAAGTTCAGAATGCTCATTAAAAGTGGAAAGTGTGGAATGCATGGTGAAAGAGGAATATTATTTTCACCTTCTGTTTCAAGTGGAGGAGGATGACGAAAACTGGTCTGGTATGCTGTTTCCCAGTTTCTATTTTTAAACTTCAAGTTCTCTTCCCGCTATATCTGCAGTTTGTGAATGACGGTAAAAGTCATCCCCAATGACATCTGTATGAAAATTAAACAGGCACAAAATGAAGAAAGTTGATTTGTGGGAGTTAAGTATTTGAAGCCTTGGGCATCCATGGGTAGATGTCAGTTTCATTTTCTCCCATATTTAATTTTTTTCCCCAAATCACGTTCTTCCAGTCCCTCACATAGGAAGATATTTGCAAACTGGCAAATTCTTATCAAAAGTTAAGTGGATGAAAATTCTCACCCATCTGTAGTATAAAGAAAGAGTAGAAACATGTCTTTTGTCTTTTTCCTGACTTCAGTGTGTTCATCAGAAGATGTTCATGGAACTATACATGCATAGACGCTTCCATGTGATCCTGAATCCTGTTTGTGTGTAGGTTCCCAAATACATGGAAGATTCAGTACAAGTTGTACATATATATAAATTCAATTCTCACATCTATTGTCATACACAAAAGCAAGAAGCAGGCCAGAATAAGAATAGATGTTATGACAGACCTCAAGGTCCTTAATGGATTGGAAGTTGATAATAGGATGAGGAAAGGGCTTATGTAGTAAGTTTAGTAGCATAGTTCCCCCTTTCCATTCATTTTATACAAAGAAAAAGTACTCATGGGAGGCTGAAATTTTCTGAAAGGACTGCCAGAGTAAGGGGACAGTTATTTGGCTGCTGAACATTGTCCTCCAAGCTGCATTCTACTTGTGAGGTATATGGATCTTTGTAAAAAAAATTTCTCTATAGAAAAATAGTTGAGGAGATTCTGAGCACAAAAGTAGTGGCAGACAATAGATTAAGAAACTGTCCCTCGGGGCATTCTCTCAAAATTCTAGGTTCTATAGCTGCTTTTCCTCTTTAAAAAACCATGGGGAAGAAACAATTAGACATGGTTTTAAAAAATATGGGGAAGACACAACTACAGGTGTCTAGTTGCTAAGGTAGGCAAAGCTGAGAAATAGTAACTTGCTCAAGATCACCCACTGAACTTCATGGCTGGAGTGGGGATTTGAATCTATAATCTTCCAAATATGGTACTCTAACCACTAGGGAAATAAATCCTTCCTTCTTTTATCCTCGCATACAAGAATGGGAGATTGAAAGATTCTTCTCCTTGCCAGTGAGGATGGTGAACAGTTCCTTGTAAACTGAATAAAATCCTTCCACTGGAGAGAATAATGTCTTGTGAAATAATTGCTTCACTTTGTACATAGTTGTCAATTTAGTGCAAAATCAAGCAATTTGTGCATTTGTGTGAATTGTGCAAATTGCCTCAAACCAGAGTAATCCCTGCTTTGTTTATGAAATGGAAGCAATGAGTATGTTGGTTAAATCTTTGTTAACAATCAGCCGGTATGAAATTTGGTCAGTCCTTTCAGAGAGAGTGTGTGTACTTTGTTCTCAAACAGAAAAGACACTGGAGGCATTTTCTATGAATTATAGACAATGAAAGAAAAAAAAAGGATTTGTCTTTTTGTTGTCTGGCACAGGGAACCTCACCAAGCTTTAAAATTCAGGTGTCTCGGTGTGTTGAATGAGAAATTCAGTGAATATTATTTGAATGATTATTAACCACTCCCACACGTTGACCCAGAACAACATACCAAATGTATTTTTAACCCACAGCAGGTGCTTGTTAGGGGGGAAAAATGACCCAGATCTATAACACCCAGAAAACGATATTAGAGTTTACGATGCATTTTAAAATCAAGTCAGCAGTTTCATAATTTCTCTTGAGTGACTGGTTGTATAATTGGAAATAATGATTGATCCTACTTGTCAAGTGTCAGCCTGAGGAAGACACATGGTTGAATCCTTCAGTGTACATGAAGTAGATGTCACCACAATTTATTCTATCAATGCAGAGAAAACTGTCTTGATATTTCTGTTAAATTTAGTCATAAGGCATGGATATATCAGTTCTTGAAGCACTATATGGAGCAGACATCTTATATATGGATGTGGAAATCAATATATTGAAGATCTATTGAGATTCTAATTTTCTGAATACTATTTTGGCTTTTGCCCAATTCTATGTGAATTATTTAATAATATACAAAATAAAGTATGCCTTTCATAACATATCTCTTCACATATGCATTAATGTATATGTGTTTTCAAAAGATACAATTTTTGCAAGCAATTTCCCTTCTCACCATGCATTTTTCTATGAAATAGTCAGTAATAATGTATTTTGATCACACTTGCCTTTTTATATATGCCTTTTTACTGGTATTGCAAAAAAAAAAATTAGAAAAGTGCACATTTTAATGGGGAAGTATGTTTCTGTTTTCTAACTGCCTTATTATGGACTGATCAAGTTTATCCATGGTCTGTAATCTTGTGTTAATATTTCCCAAACCAGAAGACATTCAACAAATCTCAGAGAAATAATAGAAATGATTAGAGAGTGTTCACATCTGCAAATCGCAACCAAATACAATACATTTTTATGCCATCTCAGGTAGAAACCTTTTAAATCTCATCTTAAACCTTTAGTCACTGTCAGTTTTAGCATTCATGTCTTTCTGTATGTTATGTTCTGCATACAGACTGAAGAGATTACGAGGATATAATGCACCTTTGTCTGAAACCTTTGTCTACAGGAAACCATTCTGTCTTTCCATACATATTCTGTCCTAATAGTAGCTTGTTGTCCATAATACAGGTGATGCATTTGGACAGTCAAGTGCTCAGACACATCAATTTCTTTCAAAGCAGCCCATAGTTTCTTGCGATCCACATAGTGAAAGGCTTTACACCTCTGAAAAATATGCTTCTTTCAGAGACTCTTGTGGGAATTTCCACACCATTTTATTTTTTCATGGAATATTACAGAGATGAAGTACTGTACATTATTCCTATAAATACTTCAGCAAATTGCAACACAGAGACCATTGCTCTATATTTGGTGTTATGGTAGAATGGTAGCTGTACTTTATTCTGAGCCACTTTGCAGCTCCATCTACCACAGCTTTGACTTTAGCTTTGCCAAAAATCATGTTCTTCCTAGTCTATAAGCTTTTGACCATGTGAGGACATTACCAAAATCAAATGTTTTTCCCCAAAAATGATTTTCCTCACTCTGAATATACTGTTTGCCTCAGGGACATTGTCATGTAGCTAATCTGGTTACATGTATGATGAAATCACTAGCAAAAAGGAAGACAATTTTTTTCAAACAAATAGTAATGATTCTGAAGTTCTCACTAGTAGTACTGACTACTGAGGCAATGTACATGGTGAAGGTAAACTCTGGGAGCAATTTCAGGCCATTCTTCAAATCTCCTCCTTTTAGAATGAAAGCATTTACTGGAAAACATTCAGTACAGTCTTATGTAGAATTATATAAGGTGGGGAAAAGGCATTTGTTTTTCAACTGCTGAGTTTAACTCTCCATTGGCTTAGAGGTGCCAAATCATAACACTAAAAAAAGTAATTTCCAGTCATGTTTGATTCTGAATGTACCATCTTTAGATGATAGTCAAGGCTCTAATTAACCATATAGCTGAAAAATATATCTCCTACTAGGAAATGCTAATGAAACAATAGTGATAATTAATCAAGCTAGTTTCACAGTTCTATCCTGTCTGCATATTTAAGCAGAATTTAATTGCCTAAGACTTTAGAAAGGAAATTTAAAAGCAAAGTGAATCCCCTAAAGCTGCTGAGTTCCAAAGACATGTATTTAATATATGTTTATGCTATCTCTAGCTTGTAGACTGTTCCCTTTTTCCATAGATCACTTCAAATGTTTTTCAGTCTTACTTCTCATTGTTTTTCATCACATCATAGATGTTCTCACAAACAATGCCAGAAAGTCTCCTCAGGCAAAGGAAATCCAAAGCTAAGCCACATCCTTCTCAAATCAAGATAATTTACACACTTTTAAAAACATTAATGCTTCTGCATTCGTACCCAGCACCGACTGAAAAATAACAGTTCCACTGTGGTTGATCCTAGCATTCATTTACACATACCCACATGCACAAACACACATACTCCACTAAATATGGAATCTTAGGTGCTTGCAGCAGGAGAAAAGATAGAAAAAGCATCATGTAAATATTCAGAAGGGAAAACCATCAGCAAAAAATGAAAGTCTTCTACCTCAGAAGTATGTGAATATTCACCTAAGTTACATACAGTGGGGTCTTGACTTGAGAACTTAATCCATATTGGAAGGCGGTTCTCAAGTCAAAAAGTCTGTAGGTCAAGTCTCCATTGACCTACAGTGCATTGAAAACCGATTAATCCCGTAACTGGCTGTTTTTGTTCCATTTTGTTTTTTTTTTCTGGTCTGTAAGTCAATTCTCAGGCTGCAAGTCAAACCTAAATTTTGCGGCCAGAGAAGTCTGTAACTCAAAAAGTCTGTAAGTCAAGCCATCTATAAGTCAAGGGTCCACTGTATTTCCAAATTACAAGTATGGAACACAAGTTAGCCATCATGTACAATATATTTTATGTACTGTCAACACACAACATTACATTTTGGATATAGAAAATCTCTCCTTTTTCAGGTTTCAAACCCACAGCAAGGAGTAAGGCAATGATAGCTACAGAAACCCCCTCTAGGCATGTTGTTTTTCATCTGGGTTGCAGTTAGCATTTGTGATAAAGCTGACAGTCAAGGGATGGTCCATCAAGATTTAAATATGGTGGATTTCTACTGCAGTCAGGTTCATCACACTGGAGAATCAGTGTTGTGGATTGACTCAGGACTCCAAGATCCATGTTTTAGTCCCCACTGAGCCCTGAAACTAACTGAATTAATACAGGCCGGTCATATTCTCTTAGCCTCACAGGGCTATTATGAAGAGTAGTCAAGCCATATGCACTTTGCACTCACTAGGGAAAAGGCAACCATAAATGTAAAACAATAAGGAAAAAACCTCACTAAATACTGACAATAAAATAAACGCATGACGCAAAATTCTATGTTTAACATAAGATACTATATTCCAGCATTTCTGGAGAAATCTTACATTTGTAACAGATGGAATAAAACTAGGAGGTGTACTTACGAAATGCCCGATAGAATTCTTCCAGGCCTAAGTGCTTGTCACTGTTATAATCATCATATTTCAACAGATCGAAAAGGGAGCAGTCAGACAGATCTTTGCCAAGCTCATCCTGTTTTATTACCTGACAAGAAAATTATAACCATGAAATTACATTGGAGCTCTAAGAGATGAAGGGTATAATTAAGTATTTCTAATATCATTTAATAGATCATTTTAAGGAGGCTGCAGGGCAATGAACTAGAACTGTGTAAAGTCAGAGATTTCTAGTTGCTTTGTAATTATATATGTAATTCATAAAATTTTTACTACATTTCTGACTCTTACATATTTAGATTTGGAACTCTAGGGACAAAGAAAAGGAGCTAATGAAGCTCTAAATATGCATTCTAGATTGTCAAAATACAACTTTTTTGTCACTATAACTCGTTTTTACTTTTTTCACAGAGACTGCTCCAGAAAACATGATATTCAGGGAGAGAGAAGCACTTTATATACATTTTCCTTTACTCTGAATAACAAAGAATAGCAAATCTAACCTTACTATACCTAACTGCTTAAGTATACTAGATGTCACACAAGGGAATCAGCAATCAGAAAGGAGAACACAGAGGGAGTATGGGCTGCTTCAACATCATTTATACGTATCAGTATTTCAGAAAAGAGTGGAAAAAACCCTAATAATAACTAATATACGTAGACTTCCTTCTTACAACGAATAAAACCAAAGACTCAGCACGACCCACAGATTTTCCATGTATTAAGGAAGACATTGTGTTAGTTGCCCCAAATGCTCTTTACATTGTCCATTATTGGGAAAAACCTATGCATATTTATGAATTGTACTGTGGTGTTTTTCACATGAAGCAAGAAGAGGCACCAGTATGGATAAATTATAGACTAGTTTCCATTCTCTTCTGTTGGGCAAGGTTTACTTCAAGCTGGGAAGTAAAATTTAGTCATCTTAAAATTTAGATCAAGCAAATTTCTGTCCCATACTCAAATATACTGTAGAGATGTATTTGAATTATCTGACCAGTGAGATGAATTTCGGGGTCACTTTACTGAATGGACACAGCAGGGAAGATAATGATGTTCAAATCTTTCCCCATGCAGTATTCCTGATGCACTGTGCAACTTTGCAGCTCAGAATTATCCTACAGAATCCTAACTACCTCTTTGAAAACTCTAGAATCCTGTTTCCTCTTATTTGGCATTCAGATCATGGAAATCATTTACAACTCCAATCAGCTTTACATTTGGCACCATTGTTTCTTTAGAGTGTCCTTCTTCCAACTGGCAACGATGCTGCCTTATAGCCAATCAGGTTAATATTGTGGAGGGTGAAAAACAAACAACAAACAAATGAAAAACAACAACAGGTAATTCATAGGGAAATGATTCCCTATAATAGGGCTGAGACCTTCTTCATTTTCTACTGTCCCATTTACAGATTACAAAATTTAGGAAGAATAAAGCAAAATTGGGTGTAGCAGGAGCCTTACTATCAGTTATAGTGGAACATTTCTCAGTGACCATTGCCTGACTGCTGCCATTCCTCATGCCTTGGGAATTTCTCTGGGAATGACAATTTACTATCAAAAAGAACTGCTTCCAGAAAAAAATATGCGGAGAAATGGATTGCCAGTTGGAGACCTTGCCAGAAAGAGTTTTGCTGCTGCCTCCAAAATTCAATCCAAACATTGTTAAAGTTCAGCCCAGTCCTACATGCCAGACATATTGCTGAATGTCATTGTTACATGTAGAGTTCTTCTTGGCTGCATGATGGATGGCTTTAGTCCTCTTAGGCAAATGGGTAATTTTAAAACAACAACAAAACAAAACCAGCAGCTGAAAAAAATAGAGAAGATCATTGTATTTATGCAAACTAGATTGCAGTTTTTATGGGGTCTTTGGTGAAATTTCTTCTTCCTTGTTTTCTTTGGATGGGGGCAAAATATTTTTAAGAGGATATTTGGATCCACAGTGCATTTGTCACCGTCTTTCAAATAATGGCAGCTGGTTATGAGAGCAAGAATAAATTGTAATATTTACATTTATTCTATTAATTAAAAGCATATGTCAATCAAAATAGTGCAATAAAAGATTCCAGTACCTCTGTTTCATTTTATGGATTAGTATGGATGCTTATATTACAGAAATATCTCCCCCCCACACACCCCGGTTCAATACAAGAAACAGATTGTATTTGTTCAGTGATTCAGCAGGATATGAGAAGCAGTAAATGGCTTATTCTGTTTCTAGAAATTAATATGTTTGAGGGAAGAGATCTTGTGGAGTTCAGAAGGGCCACTAAAAATGCTATTTTATGTCCTTTTATTCTAAGTGTCCTATATAAAAGAGTAAAATGAAACTCTCTTTGTATACTGCTTTAAATTAAGTCTGCTAAGATAGCTAAATCAGTTTTCAGCTGTGTGGGACTTCTCCTTTTTTGGACATAATTTCAATCACTTCTGTTGTATATAGAGAAGTAGTGCTGGAGTCCTTAAATTTGGCACCGTGTCTGGATTTTTAAGAATTTGTGGAAATTAGTTTTTGTTCCATCCATCTTTGCATGCTGGTCCAATGACAATGCAATGCACTATTTCAGACCTTCCCTAACAATGTGGGAGGATTGGGAATGAAGAGAGCAGAACTATAGTACAATTCCCTGGTTCCTGCTACACACTTGCACCGATTGTATCACCTGAATAGGACTAGCTTAGTGTTCAGACAACAAAGTAGTAGTTTCTTAGCTCCCTGCAGATATACCAGAATAAAGGGAAGGGATGGCTAAAGCTCATTCTTGTAATGCTACAGCCATGGTTTAACACAAGTGTGAACACAATTCAGCAGTCTCGTCTCCACAATCCCTCCAAATTTGGCGAAGATTGGGTTTCAGATATCCAAGTTATTTACACCCACAAAGTAGGTATCCCCAGGAAAGTGCCCTTTAGCAGCTGGCTTGGGGAAACCCAATCTTCCTCAAACTTGGAGAAAACCTAGAGGAAAGTCATGGGAAGCTTCTCTGTGATTTTGGTGTTTCAAGATTCGGGGGGGGGGCTCTTTCCTGGGGTGGCCCTCTTTGTGCATTTATAACTTGGACATCTGAAATCTAATCTTCACCAAACTTGGAGATGTTGTAGAGGAGAGTCAAAGGAACCTTCACTGCAATTATGGTGTCTCTAAGTGCCTGTGCAGGCACTCTATAGCCAAACAAATAAACAAATAAAATCACTAAAATTAATTGATTCGTATTCATCAGGGGCATTGATTTGTATGAATACAAATCATCAAATTAGCAATTTTTGAACAAATTTGGTGATTATTTTTTAAATTCATGCCCATCTCTAGTCCACAGATATGTGTGTTAAAGACAGAGAGCGAGTTTCACTTTTTCTTAATGCACATTTCCTCTATAAGAAAACAAAAGTATTAATCATTAACAAAACACATTTTATGTCTTCACATAAAACAACTGGTATTCCAAATATCCAGTGCTCTGCATTAAACAGTCACATTGACACATGCAATAATTGAAACTGAAATGTATAGCTATGGAAGAAATTGTAACTGCCTTCATGACACAGATATCATGCAAGTAAATTTCCCTCAGTACAGATTCCTAGTTCAGAATAAGTGGGATTTTTAACATTATCTGACTCGATTGACTATTATATTCAATATAGGTTATGTGTATGTGTGTGTAAAATGTCCTCTGTGTTCAGTAAGTACTCCTATTACTGGATCCTTTGAAGATTTCATTCTACCAATAGATCAGAATGGGAAAAATGAGAGCGGTCATATCAGCTATTACAACCCAATTTATTGATTCAAATTATGTTCCCCAATTTATTGGTGACAATCTATTACATAGATTCCTTGAAGAGGAATTCCTTGAAGAAGAACTCACTGTCCAATTTCAAAGAAGTTTGCTCAAATAAGTAAGATTGGCGCACATATTTCATGACATGCCCTATTAGAATTTGTTTAAATCTCTTAATCATGCATAAGTTTCCTTTCTCTTTACCCTGCTCACTTCTCTATGTATCTATCTTGTTCCATGTTCAAAAAATTTTTTCAGAGTGCCACAAGTTTCACAAATGGCTTCAAATTCATAATGGAGCATGCCAATTATATCCACTCATGCCTTGCTGTTGTACTAACTATCATCTCTGAGAGGATGTGGGGTCATTCCTTTAAAAAGAGAGCTGATGATCCATTTTGTTAATAGAAGTCTGTAATGTGTTTTGTTATTATTTAAAATCATTTCATATTCCTATGCACACATATCAGAGAGCCAGTCCCATTGAATTTAATGGAACACTTCTGACTGAGCAGATTAACAGAAGACTGAGTTGTAAATGGATATTCCAAAACAAAAAATGGAGTATGGGGGTGTAAGTCCCTGCTACTCTCATCCTTGCATGTCCGGATGTGGAACTGAGAAATTGCAGCACTATGAAAAATGGAAGAGAACAAGAAAAATGTGTGCAATATTATACAAACTGCACTTTAACAAAAGTATTGCTTTAACACAAACTGCCTAAAATACAAGTGGCCGCTACTTTGTTGCATGGACTTTTAAGGATCAGAAGTATCACAGGAGTCATTTGAATCTTTTAAACAATCAACCAGTCCTTCTGTGTTTGCTTACTGTGGGTGCTTTGCTTCTTACTATGAAAAGACTAATTTTGCACAGATGTGTTTGAATAACTTTACTGCATTATAAAACCATAGGAATACATCTAGAACAGTTACAGGATAATATCTACAGAGAATTCAAAATTAAAGGTTTAAAATTAAATTTAGAATTTGAACCTTCTAATTAACCCACCTTCTTAATATGAAATTTAATCAAATATAAACAAAATTTAGCTATTTGTTTAATAATAAAAGAATTTTCATCATTTAAAAGACTTTCCAAACCCTCCTCATTTGCAGCTGCTGTTAATCTATCTAAACATGGCAAGAAAAATCTCTCCTTATGTTGGTGATGAAAGGGGCAGTGGAAAAAATATGTGCCATTGATTCCACCTACCCTTCGGGGCATGGGCAGTTTCTGTCCTCATAAGGAATCTTCCTATAATCTCCCTTCAAGAACCTTTGACAGGATAGCTGAGCAGCAAGCCAAAGTGAAAGCTTTCCTATAGGTGGGATCTTCCAGCTCTGAAATATACCTAGCCATTCTCATGACATATCTGGCCTCAATAGAGGTCCTAAAAAGAGGAGATTGTGCTGTATCGCATTGACGCTCTATATCCTGAACTCTATGTTTGACAAGAGATTTCACCTGTGTAATAACTTGAACCAGTAGATCATCTGGTGAAAGACCCAAACTTCCTAGGTTGCTTTTAAGAGATCGTATCCATCTAGATTGAAAAGAGTCTTGATTTATCAAAGGGAGAAGGCCTTTTTGGTTTGAGAAGCTTTTAAGCCATTGACATACAGAAGATATTTAGTATTCTAGCTTCTATTTTCATTTGACCCAGTTCTTATCATATAAGAGCATTAGGGACACCTAGGGGAGGTTGTAGGATGGACTGAAATAATTTAGATTGGATCTTCTGTAGCACACTCAGATCAACCAAGGAGATTTCTGTATATATACTATATAAGAGCTGAGCAAGATTTTATGTTGGTACAGCTTCAGTGCCACCAGCACGAAATGATGCATTTTGCATTAATTATAGAGAAAAATGGCTAGGAAAAATAGCAACTCTTGTCTCATTAGTGGGGAGGAAATTTTCAGGTCTTGAAGATTCCTCATCAAGATGTCTCGTTGTCATTGAGACAGTTTAAATCAACAAGGACAAAGATTACAGTGCATATCTTTTATAGTCACACTGGACTTCATAAATAGTTATAATATATAACTATCTAAGCCATACATCTAAGCAGTAAAGCTGGCAAACAACTGAAAGATGAAGGACCTCAGGATTAAATACAGAACTCTTGCTGGGTTTTGATAACTGAGTGCAAAGCCTTACAAACATTTATGGTTGGTTTTACCTACATTGCCCCACAAGGTACTTACAACTCTCTCCAGGTATTTCTTAGTTTAAGGAGCAAAGCAAAATCTCTCTTGCTGTATAAACAGCATAGCTGCACACAAAACATGTGCCTTTGCCCTTATAAATGGGTCTTTACTAGCTGCAGGGATCTTTCTATTATATCATTATACTGTATTAAAGAAACATTATGCTGTTTTTTGTCAGAGTCTCTTCACAATGAATTTATTGGCAAACACAAAAGAAACAAAGAAATAAATGAAAACTTCTACAGTTGGAACAGATGACCTTTCCTCTGGTGTTTTTTGTGTGTGAGAATACAAGGTGACCTAGAAAAGCAATTCAGGAGTTTGCAGTATAAATAAGCCAAAAGTGGTCACCCACCCTCAAACATTTACAGTGCCAACCATTTCATCAGATCCCTGAGTACAGTCTCTAGTCAGCACCAGGAATTATTTATGTGGTTCCAGATGCTGGATGAGACGATCTAACACTATCTAACACTCTTTTGTAGACAGTAGTTTAAAATGAGTGCATGTGCACCTCCCTTTCTGAACTCACGTTTCAAGATCATGGTCTTCTCAAGATGACTCACAATATAGATCTACGAAGGTCTAAATAACATCATAAAAGCATTTTGCATTTGAAACCATTACAATGGTGCCTTGACTTACGACCGTCTTGACTTGCGACCAATTCGAGTTATGACCAGCTCCGGTCGCAACATTTTGCTTTGACTTGCAACTGGTGCATTGAAATATGACAGGAAAAAAAAGTGGAGGGAAAGGCAGGGAAATTTGAACTGCTAACCATTAGTAAGCAAAGAGGCTGCTTCTCTGTAGCTCCTTCAACCCAGTGGTTAGACAGTGTGCATTCGCAGAGAGGCTTCGGACTGCCTGGTACTGCTTTTTGCTTTTTAAAATTTTAAAAACTGCCTTTTCTGGGTGAGTAATGTACAGGGTTTCACAGCATGGGTTTGGGCTGGGTGAGTGGGTGGGGTTATGTTTCTGTGCTGTAATGGGTCTTGCAGTGCGTTTTTTAGTCCCTGCTTGAACACGTTTGTTTGATTCTGTGGCTCTTAGGGTTTGAGCTGGTGGGGGGCGTTATGATGGGTCTTGCAGTTTTTAGTCCCTGCTGGAATTGGGTTTTTGTTCCCGGCTGGAACAGATTAATCACATTTCAATGTATTCCTATGGGAAATGGTGCTTTGAGTTACGACCAACTTGAGTTACGACCATCATTCCAGAATGGATTAAGTTCACAACTCAAGGCATCACTGTATTTAATAATCTAGTTAAAATGTCATATAAGAGCCTGAATCATCCCAGCCTCAATACTTTTTTTGTGTGTGACTGGACAGACGCTTGGTATTCCAAGCAAAAGCTGTCATTCCATAGAAACTGGACCAGGCATACTTCAAGGACTATATTGTGGAATCTGATTAATGACTTATAAGAATTCAGACATAAACATTTAAGAACATATATTTGAATCCCTCCTTCCCCAAATTCAATTTCTCAACAAAATTAAATAGTTGATGAGTGTGTGGTCAGCCTCCGGCATTATGGGGCTGGCGGCAGAGGGTTCCCTGGTACAAACTCCATGGGCTCAGCTTCTGGAGCACTTTATTCAGAGTTACAATATAGTCTTGCAAAAATCTCTGCATGCTGGAGAGGTGCATATTGAAAGCCATTTGCCAGTCCTTGAATACCCTCTCCCTCAGTAGGGTTCTCAGTTAACTGCACTGAGTGTCCCTTTAGTTCAAGTCTGTCAAAACAAGACTTTGTCTGGATAAAACGTCTGTACTATCCTTGACGGAGGCTCTGGTAAACCAGCCAGTCCTTTCCCTTAGTCCTTGTCTATCCAGGATGATACGAGGGAAGGCTACAGTGTCAGCCAGCTGTCATCCCTCTGGCAGAGAGAGGTTCTGCCACTCTCCCAGCTACATCTGGCAGAAGCAGCTTCTCCTTCTTCCTCTTCTATCGACCGGCATAATCCTAAAACCCTGTCTTTACTCCTTCTTATCTGCCTCCTGGCTGTCTCAAGTGGGTGTTACTCGTTAAGCTGCTGCACCTTCCACAGCTGTCTTCTCTCCCTCTTTCCCTGTGCCTTAGCCTTTTCCCCTGGGTGAGCTCAACGTGGCCCGACAGCTCACTGTGAGCATCCCAGCTCCCTGGCATGCTCATCTCATCACAGTTGGTCAGGAGATATGTCCCCCACATATGAAAAACAAATGAGGTCATATTTCAAAACTTTCAAGCGGTAGTTCCATAGTACTATAGGTGATTTTAATAACAATTCAATACTAAGGTTTGCAAATATTGAAAGTGTTCCTAACACTCATAATACTAAAGGACATTGGCCTGAACCAGCTATATCCAAGTTTATCTACAACACTCAGCAAATACTGATAAATCTCTTGACTTTCAGTGCTGCAATTCTAGTCTCATTCTGCTTATATAAAACGCTGCCAATCATGTAAAACAATATGCTGGATTTGTAGCGTACACACATGGACTATCATGAGATGACTAGTAATCATTTGTCTGAGAAATAAAGAATGTTGGATATATTCTACAGTCACTACAGTACAAATAGAAGGAATTAACTATCTACAGGACCTCCTATTTATGATTTAAGGGAATATTTGTGTAAATAGTATTTGCTGCAATCAAAGGCAGAAGAGCCTGTGGTTAAATTCCCACAGAGCTGTAACTTTGGAAAGCATTAAGAAAATGGAATAGTGCTTGCATAGGAAAGAACTAGTTTCATTGTTTTTCCCTCTTTGTATTTTTCCATGATTAAAAACAAAACTTTAGTATACCTCTTTTTTTTTAATACAAGTAAGTAATTGAGGATAACTCATGTCTTATTGGCCCTAAGGAGCCAAGATCAACCCTGGGTCATTTCTTATCTATATAATATTTATTTATATATTTCTCATGTTATACAGCACACAATATGCTTCTTAGAGAGCTAATTCATAAAATTAATTGAATTTAATGAGTTTTATTTGTATTCTAATTATGAACTTGAATTTAATTCTATTTTAGTATTTGTCATTTTACTGTATTTTCATATGCTATTGTTTTAAGTTGTCCTCTAAGCTGCCTTAGATCTTGGTTTTGGGAGAAAGGTAGCAGACTATGCAATAAAATAAAATCAATTAAAATAAAGTTTTATTGCTGGATTCTTCATCCGTATTTAGACTTCTGTTGCAGGCATGGGGACTCAGAGAAGAAGCCATGCTAAGCTATTATATCAAAGGTAACAGTCTGCAATCTTAAAGACAAAAAATTAGTATGGCACTTGTTTTCCATGCTACACATTTCATCATAACACATGATATTTATACTATCTCTCATTCTTTCTCTCCTCTCAATGTCTTTCTGACACATATGCTAGAATGGCACACATAGGCCAAGACTTAATTTCTACAATATGGAACAGCAATCATTCACAATGGTGATGAGACAATTTTCTTTGAACTGAAACTCCCAGAGTTCACCAGGAATTGTCCCAGGCAAAATCATGGGAGATGCACCCCCCAAAACTGTAGTTCAAAGAGGAACTTTTCTCACCTCCATGTGGACCTCAGTCATCATTATGTTGGCTTTTCAAGAAGAAGGAAACTGCTGATGTGAGTCTAAGAAATTATGGGATGGTTAGGCTTACTGCTACTAGGCTCCATAAAGGGAGCTGCTCAAAGGACTACCCATCCCATGCTTCCTTGAGGCTCACATGAGCCTTTACTACTCCTAGGCACAACAGGGGAGAGTTTCCTTAAGGGCCAATATAATGGCGACGAGGCCCACATGTGTGAAAAGTTTCCCTTGAAAGTACAGTTTTTGGGCTGCATCTCCCAAAATTCTGCCTGGGGGAATTCTTGGTGAATTCTGGGAGATGTAGTCCAAAAGCAAGGAATGTCCCATGCCTTCTTCACAATAAAAACACTAACTTGTGTCTTGATAGGAATAGCAACTGATGTGAGCACAAACTTCATAACTTTGCTTTATTTTCTAACATTCATTGTGGAAAATAAACATGTGATTATAATTAAGTCATAAGTGACTAAAATAAAGTATGTAGCAATATTAAAAGTTAGCATTCTAATATTAAGGTTTCCCTTGAAGTGTTTTTGCTGTAGAATGCTAATACTGAAAAAATTATAATGTTCTAATAAAATCCTTCTATTTTTTGGAAACTGTTGGGGTGGTGGGGCTCACAAAAATTTTCCAAAGAAACACTGATTCCAAAGAAAGATAAGCAAATAAAATTAAATTCAATGAAAGCCTGCTGGTGGAGTTTGTAAAGTTTGCTACCATTTCCTGTTCTCTGAAGTCTGGAGGATTTTCTAGCTCTACACAGTTAGTATTGGGGCATACAGGGTGTTGTGGACAAGATAAGAATCCCCCTCTGCTTGGTTGTTCTGGACTGAAAATCCACCGTCAGAGCCTGCCCGCAACCAAAAACAGACGGCTAGCTACATAGTGTCACTGAGATCTGGATAATAAAGTCAAACCCCTAAAGTTCCATTTCTTATCTGTGTGCTTTCAGTACTACTCAAAACAGAAAGACCTGATAAGATTCTGTCGCATGTAATAATGGCAATGTAATCAAAGCATTCACCTGTGTTAATTCATTGCTGTCCACAAGACCACTGTTGTCTGCATCATAATATTTAAACATCTGATCGACCAATAATTTCTTCAAAGCCATTTTATCTTCAAAATGCCTTTCTCTTGATTGCAACATGTATCTTCTGTTCTGAAGATCCAGCAGAAAATTTTTCATCTTCTTGTAGTCAATAGACTTACAGTTGTCCCCTGCCAAGATAATGTTGCATTTAAAGTTACTTGAAATAACTTTTTAAAAACTTTCCTGAGACAGAAAAGTTAACTGTTTCAGTTAGTACAAATGTTACAGATGAATTTTGATTTCTAAGCTTCTCTAAATATGCCCAGATCTGTCCAGATTCATAACAAAAAAAGGTGAAAATTAAGTGCAAAAGAGTAGATGACTGCTATGTCAGACTTTTAGAACATGACTGGTGCTTTAGAAATGTTCAACACATGAGCTCATGAATGTTCCCATATCTGAGCTATCCAGTCAGAACTTCAACACCGATAATGGTCATTTTCTAAAACAGTGTGGTGACTGGTCCAAATATAAATACAAATTATAAAAATAAGTGGTTATATTTGTTTGTTTATTTAAAAAGTATTCATTGAACATTTTATTTATTTATATGTCACCTTTTTGCTAAAAAAAAAGGACCCAAAGGGGCTTGTATCATTAAAAACATAATATTAACAGTGAAAAACAATAAATTATTCAAATACAAAGAAGAACTAATAACATTAAATTTAAAATGCCAGGGAAAAGCATTATGAAAAACAGATTTAGAAGCAACAAAATATAAACCATTCAGTTCATTGTCTCCTAGACCAGTGGTCCCCAACCTTGGGTCTCCAGATGTTCTTGGGCTACAACTCCCAGGAGCCTTCACCACCACCTCTGCTGGCCAGGATTTCTGGGAACAGTCCAAGAACATCTGGAGGCCCAAGGTTGGGGACCAATGTCCTAGACAGTCAGTAAACTAAGGAAAAGACTGCCTGAAAAGTCTTCATCTGCTTGTGGACAGACAGCAAAGATGGGGCTAGCTTGGCCCCCTGTGGGAGGGAGTTCCAGAGTCTGGGAGAAGCGACAGGTAAGGCTCTCTCCTGTGTCCCCACCGAGAGAAGGACCAAGATAAAGTTATCCCGTGTTGATCTTAACGCAGAGACAGGCTCATAAAGGGAGATATGGTTTTTAAGATAGCTTGGACCCAAGCTGTTTAGGGCTTTGTAGGTTAAAATCAGCACTTTGAATTATGCCTATAAATGGATTTGGGAATGACAGGCAGAAGGTAAAGTGAAGTAACATATAAAGAGTTAAAAACTTTTAACTCAACTCATGGAATTAAAGAAAATAAGTTCACATTCAGTTTGAGAGAAAAGTGGAAGTTCCACTGAACTTACTAAAATAGAGTTCAATTTTCTACTTTAAAATGTCAATACAATTACCCAGGTAATCGTTATGCATGCAAGTTTTACTTACAGAATTCAATCACTTCCTAATGATGACATTTTTCATATGTCTTTGAAAATAATTTCTGTTCTAAAGTATGAAGAATGGGTCAATTACAGAAGCTAATAAGGCCCAGAAAACAGAAGTAGAAGGGAAATTCCGAAAACTGTCACAGTAGGCCCATCAAGCATCTCTGACATAAACAAAATTATATGCAAGAGAAGGATCTTAATTAAAAACCACCTGCTGCATCCATCTTTTTTTTAAAAAATAGCAAAATAATACTGGCATATAGGCAGCATCGTTCTTTAAATCAAAACACTTGTGCTGATTGGTGACCAATCATATGCGTTTGGTCACACTGAATGGATTATAGAAAGCCAAATATACATGACAATTCCACACAGAGTTCATTGAGTGTGAAACATACAGCCATGACTATTTCAGATGTTCTATACAGGTGTTGATTTCTAGATGCTGAAGAGAGGGATCAGCCTTGAATATGTCTGGGGATCTAGATCAAGTATGGGCAACTATGGCCTACTAGATAATTTGGGACTGCAATTCCCACGATCTTTTACTAGGGTTGATGGAAATTCAAGGGCCAACTCATCTAGAGAACAACAGTTGCCCACTCCTAGATGAAGGTCACATAGGAACACAAAAAAGACAGAAATGATTCAACTACAACATATTTTCTTCTGTTAAATGCCCTTGTCGTGCACTCTTCCTTTTTAACTCCCTCCATTATAGTCACCAAGATCACCTTCCTTCCCTCAGTGCTATTTGTGGTTACTATTGCTGCCAGACCCAAATTCCTAACTGTGAAAGACAGGCATTGTGGGACAATTGGCTTGGGACTTTCTCTCCCCTACATTCTCACTCTGCCTCACCAACCCATACATAAACAAACAAAAGGGCAAAGCTGCCCCTTTGGATCACCTCCCCTTCCAATCAACACATGAGAGGGCCTCCATCTTAACAGTTTCCTAGCATAATCCCCTGATTGTACTTGGTTAAATGGTTGAATTTTTCACTTCTGAAAGACACTGTGCTTTCTTATTCTTGCCACTCTCATTTACCAGTTAAAAATATACTTGTTTGGTGGTGTTAGTGGTGGTTTTTAAGCTGGATCAAACATTTAGTGTTTCTACGCCACAATGAAGGCCAAACTGATTCCCCAAATTGCAATTACATGAAATTAAATAAGAGAGAGATGACTGGAGAAAGAACTATTGTGATTGGGGACAGATAAAGTCTCTCCCCAAGGGAGCCAGGTTGATATTTGGAGGGGGGAGTCTTTGTTTTATTTAGCTTCTTTGGATCTAAACCATTTTGTATCTACAGGCTCATGTGCTGAGAAATGAATCAGACAAACTAACAATATTTAAGCATGACGTTTTGCTGGAGTTGTTTGGAGTACTGCAGTATGATAATAGCAGTAATTTCCTCCAGCGCATACCTGCTTACTGCACTTTGCACATCACCCCACTTTTGAATTACAGTTCCATTAATGCTAGGAAAGAAGCCATCCAGCATGTTTTCCATCTCAGTCAGAAACCTATACAAATCAAGTCAATATTTAAACAACTTGCCTGAAAGCCTATCATTATGATTATAATGTACAATGATAATGGTGATAGCTTAGTTTAAGGGTGGAAAAAAGTTTCAAGCTAGATCACCTACAATTTATACACACACAATTCCAATTTCCATTTCCAGATATCACAAAGCAATTTTTATTCAGCTACTGTCATTTCCAGCTGTTTCCCACACATAAGTCTCTGCACTCTCTTGCTCTCCAGTGAACGCCTGCCTTCTGCTTTCTTACTTTTGCATTACGGAAATAACAGAAATAGTTTCCGGAGGGGGGGGGGAAGGCATACCTATTTGTCTGGTCAGGTAAACTGATGCCTGAACTTCTCCCTAAGAGTCTTACAGAACTTGATAGACCTCCAGGGGAAAAAAATCAGAAGCCTGTGTTCCTCACAGCCGGCATTTATCTCAAAAGGGTTAATCCCTTTGTGACCCAGAAGAATATTTTGCACCTGCTCAACTTTGGAGAGCAAAGGAGGGGAGGAAATGTGACTTTTCAATAATATTCCTGTGACACAGTGGGAGGCGGACAGCTGTTGGTACGGAAGACAATGAGTGCAACCCATACCCTTCAAAGTATATTTGCATTTCACAGGCATTATTTGGAATGACAAATTGTACTGTGATGTTATGTGAATGCACTTCAGATTCTCAGTGTTTTAAGGTGGGACATATGATTTATTGGACTGAGGGAAAAATACCAACATGTTACCTGTGACAGGTATCTGTTTTATTTTCATTTATTTATTAATGGAAAGTATCTTCATTGGCATACTTTCTTACTACACGTGGGAGCTTCATATTTATATCCCAGGGAACATGAATACAAAGCTCTGCACCACAGGTGCCATGGCAGTCCATTCCTGCTTACCAGAACCAGCCCAGTACACTCACCAGGCTCCAAGGGTGGATGTAGTCACACTAGTGCTTCCCCGCCTCTCCCCACAGCCAACCACTCCAGCAAGGGGGCAGGGAGATGAGTCTCCTTGCTCAGCTGCTAAGCGGTCGGCTGAAGGGAGAGGTGGGGCAGGGCCTGTGGGACTGCATCCACAATTGGCGCGATGCCACCTCTGTCAGATGTGTGCACTGGTTCTGGAGGGCAGGAATGGACCACCATGGCATGAGTATGAAGCTCCCATGTCTATATCTTATCCATAGTGTAGTCACCTGCAACATTTTAATTTTGGGGTAATGAACAATGTAAAAAAATAGTTGCAAAGTAGCAGTTACACAAAGTAGAAGTATTTACAAAGTTACTTTTTAGGCATACTAAAAATGTTTTCTAGTTACTTCCAAAAATATTAGTTTTTCTAGGCAATGATAGGCATTTAAAAGGCCTTTTGACAGGATTTTTGCAGGTTTTAGGACATTCTGTTTTCTAAGTTCCAAGGGAAGTATTATTTGGTTTTGTCTTTTGCATTTTTCTCAATACCTGCAAGCTATTCTATCAGAATTAACCGCAAAAGGGGAAAAAAAGTGAGCATTCCCTTACATTTTTTCTTGTCTGTTGCTAGTGAGAACACAATGCATTAATAATGTGTGAAATGACAAATGACGCCTAATTCGGTTGTTAAGGAAGCTTGAGGTGCCCATATGTTTTAAGCAGCATGGCAAAGCTACTTCCTTTCTTTGCACGGAATATGGAAGCATAATGATCTGAAGAGGGAGATGCTGCTGTACTCAGGTAGCATCTTCATTTTAGCCAATTCCTCCCCCCCCCCCCCGGGGTTCTGCCTCATGTTGAGAAACTACTCAAATAAATAGCCTCCCCCTCCTTAGGCTACCCAAGTTAAATATGATGATGGAGAGAGTAGGGATAGCCTGTCCTCCCAACACATATGGGCTCCAAATATTTCCTTAAGGGCTCAATAGGGCTTCACTACAAAAAACAATAATGATAATGATGGCTGACAGCTGAAAAGCAGTGAGTTATACAATTACTTCCTTTTAACAAACTAGCATTCCAGTCTCCTTTCTTTGGCTAGATAGCCATACTGATGGCTTGGGAGTAGAGATCGGTAAAAACTGGAAAAACAACAAATTGGGGTGGTTGATGAACTACCCTTGAACCCTGGAAAATGAACTGGTGTGTGGTTCATTTTTCTGGTTTGTGCCTGGAGGGAGGGGATCTTAATGCTTCCACCTCCTCTGCCCTCCCCCTGCCCTCTTCCCACTGGCCCATTATCTCCCTACCTGGTCCTGGCTTCTTCTCCACTGCCTCTGCCACCACCACCACCATCTTCAGAGATAAATAATAGTCATGCATATGCACAGAGGCAGCAGGCCCAGCTCCCGGAGGGGAAGCTGGGCTGCTGTCTCTGAAGATGGTGGTGGTAGAGGAGGCAGCTGATGGACTAATGATTCCTGCCTCTTCCTTCAGTATTATCTTACTGCTTAGGAGTTGTGCCATCAATCAAAAATCAAGTTACTTTATGATTAGATATTTGGCTCACACCCCACAAAGAACTGTACCAGGTAGCATTCATTGCCCACTTCAGTCTCTGCATAACTATTGCTCCTGCAGCTCTCCATGTGTCATTCTACTGCCACAAGTTATTATTCAAGAGTGGTCTTGTAAACCAGATGGGGAGGGTATAAATCAAATAAATAAATAAAAACAAAATAAATAAAAAGCATGCTATTCAATAAAAACATTGTATGCTTAAGTCCCTATGTAACAGACTCTTTTACTTGAAACCCCAGTATACTACAATATCAAATATTATTGCAAAACACAAAAGGCTGTGTATCTTCTTTAATGAACTACAAGAAATGGCAAATCCTCCAAAATATACTCCTCTTCCATTATATTTGACAGCTAGAACTTTGCCCTACACTAATGTCTGATTTACTGGAGACTAGAAATGGAATTGACTCTGGGGAGATCTAAGATAGATTTATCAAAATATCATAACTCCTGTTTTCTGTTTATAGCAGGGATACTTAGTTTTAAAAAAGGAATAATATACAGCATTTCTAAGAAGCTTGTACAATTCTGAACACTATTTGGTGTAACAGTTATCAAATATAATTAGAAAAAAACATTTTAAGCATTGGATATCTTTTTTTCTTATTATCCTCTCTTTCTTCTATAATAACTAAAACTACATTTCACTGCAATAATATCCACATGTACTTAGAAAGAAGCCTGCTGAACTCAAAGAGACTTCATCCTGCGTAAGCTATTGCAAGATTGATCATTTAGGGCTGCCTATAGAAAGCAATCCAGGTAAACCACTGTGGGATTTATCATCCAGTTTTTTCCCATATTGTTATGGATTTGTTCCCCACTTCAATTGTTTAACATTTCTTAATAGACTGCAGGTAGTTGTTAGATAAAGTAGTAATTCATCTTTATCAAAGTGATCCCCTGGGAACTATTCATAAGAAATAGTTACAATTTGCAGATGAGATTAAACAAACCAATGAATGCACTTGGAAGTCTTTTGGGTCTTCTGAGTCATTTATTCAAACAAACTGAAGCTGTGAGATGGAATGTGAGGTTGAAAACCTTTATAGCTCAAAGATAAAAGGTGTGCCTAAAGTCATTTCTGACAGATAACCAAAGGTCCATCTTTTCCTGTATTCTGTTCTTATTTATTGTGGCTTTCCAGATGCCTATGGGAAGCCACTCGCAGGACACAAGTACAATTGTACTCTCCTTGTCCTGTTCCTAAGCAACTGGTATTAAGAGACATACAGCCCTGACACTGGAAGAAATATGTAATGATCACACCTAACAGACATCAAGAGCCTTATCCACAATGAATTTGTCTAATCCCCTTTTAATGCCATCTAGGCTAGAGGCCATTACTACACCTTGTGTGACGTCTCATATTGTAACTATGGGACGTATAAAAACTTCCTTTTATATGTCCTAAATCTTCCACTATTTAGCTTCACTGGATGCCTTAAAGTTCTAATTTCAGGATCTAGGGAGATACAGTGGTGCCCTGCTTGATGACGATAATGCATTCCAGCAAAATCGCTGTACAGCGAAATCGTCGTCAAGCAAAAGAAAAAACCCATTAGAATGCATTAAAAACTGGTTAATGCATTCTAATGGGGGAAATACCTCATTGTCCAGCGAAGATCCTCAATAGGGCGGCCATTTTCTGGTGCCTGTAAAGTGAGCAATCAGTCCTAAACACAGCAGGGAGCCATTTTGCACAGCGGGCGGCCATTTTGCGATCCACCGATCAGCTGTTTCAAAACCATCGTTAAGCGAAAAATCGGTTCCCGAAGCAGGGAACCGATTGTCATAAAGCGGAAAACCCCATAGGAATCATTGCGATCAATAGCGATCGCAAAAAACTCATCGTAAAGCAGATTCGTTGTCAAGCAGGGTAATCGTCAAGCGGGCACCACTGTATACATTAAAACCTCAGAGGAGAAAACCTGCAAATGTAGTAACAGTTTCTCCTTTCTCCACACCATACTTAATTTTACAAATCTTTATCTTATATCTGATATCTCACTCACATTTTTTTCTGAGCTAAAAAGCCCCCAAAACTGTAAATGAAACTTGCCCCACAAGAAACATTGCTCTGAAGGCTATGTGGAGATATCCATGCAGGACAAGATAGCATTAGAACATTGTCCGGTCCTAACTTAAAGCAGAAGAAAACCAAGGATGGTGTGATCCCATACAAACCAAAGACTCCATTTAAAAATTCATGCTGTTTAGACCTAAAGCAAACACTTTATGCTAGTCTTCCAGGTCAGCTTTGGGATAGGATCTATTGCTTCAGCAATAGAGTAGTGTTTTTTAAGATTCTATCTCCTTAGCCCTTGCTTGTTGGAAGATTTTATTTTATTTCATTTTATTATTGGCCAAATCCTTCTTCACTTGAAACACTGTGTTGCCACATTTTGTAGCTGGTTAGTCTCGGTTCAGCTGTACTTGCATAGATATTATCCTGTTCAGTGAAAAAACAGTCTTGCTGGGCAATAGCGGGTGATGTGATACTGAACAATATGAAGGTGAAAGTGACCTGTGTAACTAGTCTGGAAACTAACATGACCACATTTCAGGTATTTTAAACTTTTTCTTTGTTCCGTTCAAAAAATACAGATGCAATTGCATGCAGATCCTATTATACTGCTGAAAATAAGTGCCATAAAAACTGTTTATGAGCAAGCTCTACTCTGAAAACTGGAACTATGCTGAATAAAAGATTAAATGACTGTGTAGTTAAATGAAACACCTAATGGATGATAATACTGCTAACCTTTCTAGCTTGCATTCTTTTTGTATCATTTTCAAAGCTTTCTTCAAATGATTCATGAGTTCAGGCAATTTGTGTTTTATTTTTTTCCCCGTCTATGCCACAATTTGTTTTTCAATACTTGTGACTTATGTCATCCTTTTTATTGGCTTCAAATAGGGGCTTGAAATAATAAATCCACCTTTCCTCTTCATACATATGCAGAAACATAGCTTTGACAATGAACCAACAAGAATGTCATTTTGCCTGAATTCAGTATATGAAGTAATTATTTGGAGCTGGTGCTCTTTTATTATAATACCATGATGAAACATTTTTATCTCCTCATCTTCCATAATGCATTGCATCAGCAAGCTAGATACTGTGGAAATAGCTATGAAGTGCTATTGTTTTCACAAGTGGATTCTAACATGGTATGCATGAGTAAGTGCTATACTTTGCTTTGACCCTCAGAACTGACTGTGGGGAGAGACAAAGAAGGCAATGATAATATACCAAGTCATGTGATTCAATAAAATGAAACCCACAGATTTTCTTGCAAGATCTGAAGAAGGCTATTAAAAATAAGCCGTCCTGGAGGTAATTATAGATTTGAAGCACTTTGGTACAAATGGGATCCTTGGTGATTGCGAATCCAGCCTTAAGGTTAAATACCACATAGGAATGAATTATTAATTATGAAACGTTTAGTAGCTGAAAACACTGGCTGAAATTCTGTTGCTTAGTGTAGTAGGTCACTACTAGACTCAATGAATCAATGGAACTTATGGAGGAGTTGCCTCATCAAATCTCCTATCATTAAATGGGCTCTAGTTGCATGTATGTATGTATGTATGTATGTGTGTGTGTGTGTGTGTGTGTGTGTGTGTGTGTGTGTGTGTGTGTGTGTGTGTGTGTGTGTGTGTGTGTGTGTGTGTGTGTGTTTGTTTGTTTGTTTGTTTGTTTGTTTGTTTGTTTGTTTAATGTATGTGTTGCCTTTCTCCTAAAGGATCTAAGGCAACTTACAGAATTTAAAAGAAACAAAGTTAAAAGCTAAATAATAAATTATTACAATATTTAAAAAGCACCAAACAGGTTATTAAAACTCATAATAAAAGCAATACCCCGTTTCCCTGAAAATAAGACCTAACGTGAAAATAAGCCCTAGTATGATTTTTCAGGATGCTCGTAATATAAGCCCTACTCCCAAAATAAGTCCCAGTTAAGTGAAAGCCTGCCCTCCACTATTGTGCAGCAACCAGAAGAAGATGACATGGATGTATTTGAATAAATGTAGATTGTTGAAGATGAAAAAAAAGCATTCCCTGAAAATAAGCCCTAATGTGTTTTGGGGAGCAAAAATTAATATAAGACCCTAAAAACACAAGTAAAATATAGAATAAAATGATCCCTTTAAAAATTCTTGTTAAGTAATTCATTTAAAGAAAAGCCTGCCTGAAGAGAAAGGTCTTTTTTCACTGCCAGCGTTAAACCACTGTAGCTAGCTGGGTGGCTCAGTGAGTTGGCTATTTGACTGTGGAGTCAGTGGCTGGGAATCCAGTTCTTACTGTGCTGTCCATGACAGATTCATCCTGAATAGCCTTGGACATATAAATAGGCATTTCCAGGAGGATTTATTTAGTATTTTCAGCCAGTGGATAAGGGAATCAGCAGATACTGATCCTGCAGTTGGAGGGGTTTCCCATTGCAATCTTTTTAATAAAATATCAGGCAGACTCATATCTCCTCTTGTGGGGGTAGGCTGGGGAGTAGCCCAGCTTAGATAAAATTGTGGATATCTTAGTTGCCTAAGAGTCCCTTCCCATTTCTTCATAGGTCAGTGAAGCTACGTAGTTGCGAGGCTATATGGTACACTATTTGGAGCCAGAACAGCAAGACTGCTTTTTAGCAAGAGTACCCACTGAATAGCATGATGTCTCAGAATGGACTTTGGACACAGAGGTAGATTTTGGTACCCATAATGCCCTGGTTAAAAATAATGTTGAACAGATTCCAGTATTGTAATATTTGAAAATGTCCATACTGGGGCTCCATAGAGCATCTGAGGAAGCAACTTATTGTTATACACTTGTGTTAATGGCACCACTATCTTTCCACCTGGTCCAGAAGAGAAAACAATACTGTTTTTACTGTTGCAAAAACAGAGCAGTGGGGGAGCCTCCAGTGGTCGGGACAGCAAGATGACACCTACATATTGGTGCCCACTTTATAATTTAGGCCAGGGGGAACATGGTGGCGCTGCGGGCTAAACCACAGAAGCCTGTGCTGCAGGGTCAGAAGACCTAGCAGTCGTAAGATCGAACCCACGTGACGGAGTGAGTGCCCATCGCTTGTCCCAGCTCCCGCCAATCTAGCGGTTCGAAAGCATACAAATGCAAGTAGATAAATAGGGACCACCTCGGTGGGAAGGTAAACAGCGTTCCGTGTCTAAGTCGTACTGGCCATGTGACCACGGAAGATTGTCTTCGGACAAAACCCTGGCTCTATGGCTTGGAAACGGGGATGAGCACCGCCCCCTGGAGTCGGACACGACTGGACAAAAATTGTCAAGGGAAACCTTTAAAAAAAAAAAGCAACATTCTGGCTCAACTGGATTAACCAGAAAAGCACATGTAAGCTTTCCTAAGTTAACAGATCCCTGCTTACTACGTGATAGTGTGGAGGAGGAGTTTTAAAAGAGAAGAGTGTGAAAGGCAAAGGCAATCAAATTCACAGAGTTCTCAAAATGATCATATATCCCAAATTATGTATTATCAAAACAGTATTTTATAAAAGCCGTCTACCACATCAAAGCAATTACAGCTGCTCAGTCCCTAACAGTGAGCAAGAATCACAAAACAATTCCAGCTTAAGCATCTCATCAATAATATAAATTAATGGCTGAAACAAAATACAAAATGTAGAACAATCAATAAAACAGAATAAATTTGCAATTATTTAAACTGACATGCTCTGCCAAATAAATCAATTAGATGGCATGAACCACATTACAGGTTTTGATCTTATACTGTGGAGGAAATAAACTGAATAATTTTGATCGTTAAAAGAAAATAAAATGTTACAGTCATTCAATAAAGAAAGTTTTTTTTAAAAAAAATCTTATCTATTTATGAGAACTTATTTTTATTTCACTGCATAAGTGTTAAATTATTGCTTTTTTTAATGTGTTATTTGCAATTTCTGATATTACTTTTGATCTGTCAAAGACATTCAGCTCAGAAACATGGAATCAGAGAGAATTCTGAAATGGCTCCGTGCCAAAACTTGGTATGCTTTAACAAGTCTTGGATAGACTTGTCCTCCACTGTTTGATATATAGGCAATGTTTCTTCTGCTCTCTCCCTGTGGCTTGGTCTACTGGCCATACAATCTGCTGAAAATTGGCCAAGTTCAACCTGGAGATTACCTCTATCTGTTCCCATGGTGGGAAATCTAGGGAAGGGGTGTCCCCTCTACATTTGGCACCATGGACCACAGCTCAGTGGTTTAAAGATCCGGCTGCAAAGCCAGTGGTCCGGAGTTCAATTCCCTACTGTGCCACCTTGAGAGGGACTGGACTTGATGATCCACAGAGTCCCTTCCAGCTTTGTACTTCTAAGATGATGATGATGATTAAATCCCACAAAAGTGTCATATCTAAGCAATTATAAAATAAAACAAGCTAATGTGTAGCTAATAAGCTACATTAAATCAGAAGAAACTCAATAGGATTGTAAGCTCATGGTTTTTGACACTAAGAAATTTCCACTTATCATAGAGAGCTCTCTGCAGTATTTAATTTGGCTCATATATGGGCTCATAGAATGATACTTTTAGATGGGAAGAGGCATGTAAAAAGTGGAACCTTCATAAATAGAATCTTGCTCCCTCCATTCCCAGAATAACAAGATGAAACACATAATAGATTTAACTACAGCCACAACTTTTTTGAACATTTAAACTATACCACTCAACTCCTGCATAGGGACCTGCCATAGTGCAGAAACGTTGGGAAGGATCTGGGCTCCATCCTGCCCGCCTCTCCTGCCCTGACACAGGGAAATCTAAAGCCCTGGATCTGTGCTATCTTATTTATAGCCTATCACCAGCCAGTGAACACCAGTTGATGCTCCAAGGCTGCCAACCCATTAGGTTGCTAATGCCACCTCACTCTGGTCAGGCAGGGAGGCAAAAAGCTCTCACGGAAGGAGCTCCTCCCCCCACCCATCCAGCAGAGTAAAACCATTTGCAAATTCTATATATGATAAGTCTACAGGCCATTTTTTAAAAAACAATTCTTAATTATTGCACATTTCAGGAACTGGTAGATCTTGCAGCTGCTGCACATACAAAAAAATTGAGCTATATCTCATTCTGTGACACTACCCATTCAATATACCTGTGGATTCTCTTGGAAAGAAAGGAATATAAGAAGACTCAATGTGCCAGCTGAGCCTACTTTTATGCCACAAGATCTTCCTGCTCTCAGATGTACCCCTGCAGCTTTGGTCATTCTTTGGTCTTTACTGCTAGCTTGATTTATGATCCAACCTGGTTTAACCTCTGCTTCTTACTTGCCTTTTCGTCATGACTACTGTTCAGTTCTGATTTGCTCTGTAGTCTTGACTTTTAGTTGCTCTTTGCTCCTGCTTCTACATTTACCCAATGACCCTTATTTGCTGTAAGGTCTTCCCTCCTAGCTTGCTTCTTGAACCTGACACTATGGACTTGGATAGCTGCTGAGTGATACTGACCTACCCAAGATCATTCACCTATGGTCTAGCCCTGACAACACAGGTATTAGCTGCTGAGGTATTTTATAAAAATATTATTTGGTGATTTCAATATCCTTTGTTTCTCAAGTTTTCACAGCTCATGGGTGATTCTTAGGCTGTCAAATCATCTTTCTTTTGTTAACAAAAAAGAGAGTCCATTATACAAGATGAATCACCAAGGGTGCAATAGAGAAAGTCCATTAAAGTTAATAGAACCTAAATGTTTTACTGTGTGCTACAGTTCCATTAATTTCAATATAGTCTCTGTTTGCTAGGGGGAAAAATCATCCTGTATTTTGCTTGAAACAATTTATTTTCTAGTTGAAAAAGTTATGTGACAAGAAAGGCATGATCAGGAGGGGAAGAAAGATGGGCATTGAAATCCATAATTACCAGGATTGGAGGACAGCGGAAGGAAGGGACCTGACAGGAGCAGGCCTGGCTCAGGTGGGCTGCCAAAGTTCCTCATATTTGAAAATGAGGTGTCTCCCCCGCACTCTAGTGGGTCCATGTCCAGGGGTGTGTGAATAATGTTAGTCAACAACCCCTTGGTTACCCAATAATGTGCTGGGATAGTGGAGATTGGATGACAGGTGGGTTATCCAATCTAGGATCTACTGATTCTTCACCAATCCTGTATAGTGCTGCTGCAGCCAACCCTTTCTCTGCCACTTTGTACTACCTATCATTTCCAATGAAACTGTAAAATGCATCAAGATGTGGTTGTCCATTTGTGGAAAGGAGACCAGATGTTGCCCCTGCTATCTTACCTGAGACTGCAATATCTCACGTTGTTGTCCTCCACACTCCCCCAAAATTCTGTGTTGGAAGGTTTCCTAGCCACCCCAAGTAGATTTTTGAGGGAGCATAGGTGGTCTTCATAGCAATCATCCCTATCCAGTTCCAATGACAGAAACAGTTATCAGTGGGACTTGTTCTCAATAGTACTTGACATCTGAGTAGATGGATTCTGCTGTCAATAATGTTTCTAAACATTAAACTTTTTGGAAGGGAGACAAAGCCCCTCTTTTTTCTCTGTTATCACAATTTTTCATGGCTGATTCCCAGTCATCTCTGTCAAAGTTGTTAAAAGGTATGCATCATTACAGTAAAAACCTATTTAAATCAACAGTCTGTCAGGGTCTGATATGTGATATTTTTAAAACATTAATATGAAAGAGCTATCATTTTATCTCTTCAGATGGCTACCACTAAATTTGAATTAGATTTACCTAGAAGAATTCATTTTTATCCTGTGACTTTCTTTAATTAAGGATCCATATAACACACTTTGTAATGACTTCCACAATCTGCTTACAGTCAAATCTGATGTCTTTTAAGAGATGAAATACATTATTTCTTATTAGTGAAATGACAGCATGCCCATGAATGCAAACACTATTTTGAATTAAACTGACGTTAAAAGATTGACATTAGAATTTCAAACCACTTAGTTCATTCACACTCTTTTCAGAAGTAGATTCTACTTCATGCCATTTTGCACAATATAATTTTAACACTGCTCAGCAATTGTCATCTTGTCAGAGAAGGATACACAAAATGAATAGGAAGACTGTCTTGGGAAACTAATGACTACAATATGATAGTTCCTTTTGTGAAAATAGCAGTCACTCTAAGACTGAAAGACTTTGTAGATGGGGAAAAAGTGTAATGTTACTCCTTGGATGTTACCTTCATTCAATAGTTTATTTTCCTATTGAAGATTGTATTAATATAAGCAGAGATCATAATTTAAAATAGGAACACTTAACTGGCACCCCCCCAAAAAAACCAATCAATATAGCTGACATCCAAACATCCCATTCTTAATGCAATGAGAACATATTCCACCTTCTTATTCTTCTTCAAGCTGCCCATGGAAACGTACAAAGTGTGAACATCTGATGCTCGGAGAATCAATTTTTAGAAAGTATTCAGGAGAGCTGAAGACATTACATGAAATCAAATAAGGAAAGAAGAGTGTCTGCCCAACGCATTTGATATGTAACTGGATACTGTGAGAAAGAATAGTAATATCACTGTAGGCTTAACTGACACCAGTGAAAAGAGATGTGTTTTGAAGAAGAGATTTCTGTGAGCTTCATTCTCTTTATTCTGAAAGGGGTTAGACACATTTAGTTCTCTGTTGATTAACTCTTAAAAGCAGGAACAAGCTGTCAGTGGGCAGAAGTTTGCAAGGCTAAGGCACATGTTAGTTCTATTCTCTTCCCTCTACTTTCTGTTGCAGGAGCCTTTCTCAATTTCCATAAATGTCAGAGTGGTGAAATGAGTTAGATTGTAGCAGGAACAGCTAATGGGCTACCAAATATCTTTTCTGAAGGAGCAAAAGAATATAAAGTGTTCTGAATTCAAACATTTCTAAAGGACTGCCTTTGTAAGTAATCAAAGTAGGAATCTTTGTCTCTAAAGAGCATGTTTGACAGATTATATCTTGCTCTTCTTCAACTCAACTCCCCCTTTAAAGACTTCCCAAAAACCTAAGCAAGGCTAACTGCAGCAAACAGAAGTTCTACCCATCCCAGCATCTTTTTCTATAATGTGGTTGGCTATTGGAAGCCAACCCACAAGCATGGCATGAATAGTAATATAGCATAGTTGTTCCTCCCAGATGTCAAGTAGCATGGATGTTTATCAAGTGGATAAGTCATCTACTTTTACTTTACAAATTTATAAAAGAAAATAAATAATGAGAACATAAAAAAACCCACACAGGATGTATGTCTGCAAAGATATACTCAAAGTTGTTATGGACATTTCATATACACGTGATTCTACATGAGCAGTGCTGAGACCGTTAGTAGGGGAAGAAAGAAATCAAGCCTAGCCAACTATCACAATGTTCCATTCAAGTACTTGTAAATGTATTTCTTTCTAACAAATGCGAAGATAGACTTCTTCATTCTCACTGCCCATGAACATTCTTGTGGAGCCTTCATTTTTGAACAAAAGAAAATGAAACCATTACTCCATCCCATACCTATACACAGATTAGCAGTTCTCATTTAAATTTTTACTCCTGTAACATCTGAAGACTTCTGCACTTCTATGGACATCTATTTGAATCAAGCACTGATGGCCCTTTATAGAATTTTAACTGTGCATAAAGATGAGCATGCTAAAGCACACCGAGGTGATGGGGGGTCACATGATTCTTTTATTTCAGAATTACAAAGCATGCACAACAGCAATGCTGATAATATGTTCTTCCTTTTAGACTTCAGTTACATGCCACATATGCATAAACTCAACCAACCTTATTGGCCTGATGAAGATTAAATTAACTCCATTAATTTCTAATAAACTCTATTAATTACTAATAAGACTACATTCACCTTGCATTCTACATTTTAACAACTTCAAGCAAGTTTAAATGGGGTAACGCAACCCCATCCCTTCCAGTGAATGGAGTATATTTAGATACAGTGAAATGAGAAATATAAAAGGCAGTGCATCCCCAAGGACACTTTTGCTGAAAGTGAGGGTCAAGACAAGAGTTCAAATCAGTTCTGCATTTTCCTCTGCAGTGGAGTCAGCCCAGCCAGTGCTGTCAGATCTTCTCCCTCAGGGCACAGACAATTTTTACCTGTCACTATTTATTCAGACAGACAACATGAAAGAGAGAAAAAGCAGCAGTTGTGTATTTCAAGATACTCAATGGTTAAACAATATCAAAGGCTCTCACAAACTTTTGCTCTTGATCGCTGAAGTTTATGGAAGTTTCTGGTTTATTCATTAGCCCTCAATAACATACTTCAGCATTTGATCAGATACAGCCTATGCTGCTGCTATGCATCTTCTTAATTTGCTGCAATCATATCTAGTGGTATGTGAATAGCAATGCATACTGTGATGTTTGCCCTTGTGGCCCCTGCTTGTTTTTCCCTCACAAAGGCTCACATTACATTTTCTTCTCACTGCCACCAGTGGATTACTTCAATCCACAATTTAAATGATGTATGTCAGAACAGATGTATGTGTGAACAGAAACAGATCTTATTTATTGAAGTGAAGCAGATTGAATAATAACAAAGGTTTCTCAGATACACATTATACATAAGCAAATCATCCACAGTCCTCTCAGTACATACTTCTTTTCTCTTGCTATATCATTACCACCTTCTCTACCTATTTTCCTAACCAGCTCTATCTCTCTCAGTATCTGTTCCCTCTCTTTCTGATTAACCAGTCCTATCTGACTCCTTTTTCTCCTGCCAAGCCTCATGTAGCTGCTGACTCTGCCTCTCCAGGTGTCTCATAGGTTCATGCAAATCAGCTCATGAATATGAATGGTATGAGTGACATGGGCGGTCGCCACACATAGCAATCACTGCAACCTCATAATCAGAAATATTTTCTTTTTCAAAATGGCAGACCATATACGGCTTCACAGCAAAGGTGACTCCCAGAAACAATCTGGACAAGAGCCACCTATCTCTGGCTATGTCTCCCGTCACTCCTATGGCAGACGTTATTCTACCTTCTGAAAAAAGGATGATTTCTTCTCCTCCCTCCCTCCAAAAATGCTATTTTTAAAAAAGCATCTGGACAGGAAATGTTTTGGGAGTTACCAAGAATTGGAAGAATGGAATGGTGAAATTAATTCATTCATAGCTCCCTAATTAATTTAAGGTGTCCATGTCTTGAATTTTAAATTGTTTGTCTCACATGAATACAGCACATAAATCCAATCTACATATCTTAGGACTCTGGAAAGCTGACAGGTTTTGATACTGATTGATCCAATCTTGATAAAAATGTAAGCAGACCCACACTACCCTAGAAGGAAACCATCCCAAGTAATATCCATAAGTGTATTTGTTAATAATAAAAATGTTATTTATGTGCTTCCTGACAAGTTGTGACTATTGGTTTGTGCGTTTTATTTGGAATTATTTTATGCCTTGCTTATTTTCACACATTGGTTTTAAGACTTTTTAAAAAATGTGTTTGGACTTAGATACATTTCCAAATGGAAGAACAAGATACCACACATTACAGGTTTGCTTATTTGTGGCTTTGGACTACATTCTCATCAAAGCCACAAATATATATATATATATATTTGTAAAGTATTTCAAGGAGATTTATTTCACATAGTCCTGCAAGGGTCAATCATCTCCCCAATGTAGTCCACTGGGGGAGGTCACCTGGAGATTTGAAGTTCACTGTCATCAATATACAGATGACATGGAACTTTATCTCTCCTTTTCATCATCAGCAGTGGAAGTTGTGTATATCCTGGAGTGGTGCTTAACCTCAGTTGTGTACTGGACAAGGGCTGACAGATTTAAATTGAATCCTGACAAGATGGAAATCATGTTGCTGGGAGGGAGGCCTGCCTGGTGAGGATAGGATCTGGATGGGATCACACTTCCTCTTAAAGACTCAGGTTCACAACATTGGAGTGCTTCTGGACTCAGTTCTCTCCATGGAGAAGCAAATATCTGGCATGGCTAGGTCTGGTTCCCCCCCCCCATCTAAGGCAGATTTGCACAGTTGCAACCTTTTTTTTTTGACAGTAGGAGCACATGGGACCTTGCAGCAAGGTTAAACAATGCAGAATCTGTCACTCTGCTGAGTCAGTAGGAATTCAGTGGTATCCCCATCAGTAAAACAAAGGGGAGGAACATTCCCAAAAACTGCTCTAGAGCAGGCTTGTCCAACCTGCGGCCCGAGGGCCGCATGCAGCCTAGGTCAGCTCGTAATGCGGCCCAGTGCAATTTTTTTTTATTTTTAAAGAAATTCCAAAGTTTCAAGTTACACTGCCAGTGCTTGCGACCAGAATGTGGCCGGGGCATGTCACAACAATAGAGGGGGAGAGAGGGAAGGAAAGAAGGAGTGGGAGGGGAGGGGACGGGGGGCTGCGTGACTGCATTGCTCCATCCCTGTCAATAGGTGGACCCCCTCCCGGCCCCATAAAGCCGCCGGAGTCAAAGCTGGCAGCCTCTGCTGTCTGAGATCACAGCTGCTAGTAAGCGCACTTGGAGTGGGGCTGCGGAGGACGGCTAGGGCTGCCCCCCCCCATGCAGCCCAAACCAAATGTATGTGCAGCCCAAATGAACTTTTCATCTTCTAATGTGGCCCAGGGAAGGTGAAAGGTTGGACACCCCTGCTCTAGAGGGTCCTGAAGCTTGTTTTGAGTAGCATGGAAGAGAGAAGGGAAAATAGTTCTGTAATGCTTGACAACTAACACAATCTCAATTTAGGCTGATAATATGCATATGTACATGCAGCTTATATCATTTGCAGAATTATTCTGGTCCTTTTGTGAGCTGCTGCTCTTGCCAGTAGAGCTCTAAGTGATGGTAAAGAAACAAGCTATATAAAATAGGGCAACCAAACCTTTTACCAGATCTCCTTGCCAAAGAACTACATGTCCCAAGTTTACAGTTTTTAATGCATTATTTCCAGTCCATGTTTGACACTGCTGGTGCTGGGGGAAAATTGCCTGTATTTTTGTTAGGTAAACCAGTCTCACCACACCAGTCATTTACTTTCCCTAGTTTGTTTAAACTGTAGCCCTTCAATCTGCTTTCTGATTCAATCATTTAAAAAGGACACCAGTAAATATATATATTCACACATAATTAAAATTATCCAGCATCACTTCAGTGCCTCCTTTTAAGCCTCCCAATAGACAAGATGCTTCTGTCAAGCAGCTGGGTGGATTACTCCAATCTTTCAGATATGAATTAATGGAAATATAAAATGGGATTTATTGACTGATGGCAGATGGCTGGAGGATTTTCTAGAGGTGTGACTTGTCTAATTTACAGCAAGAGTGCGCTCAACCTCTTGCTGTGGACAAAAGGTTAGTTCTGCATTATATAAGGCACTTTTTGCTTGATTAAATGTCAGGAAGGAAACACAATTTTCTCAGCTTCTCAAATATCAACATACCAGATGCTTCTTAAAACATTAATGCTCTACAGTAATGAAAAATTTCCAAAAATATGTACCTATGGAAAGTTATTCCATGTACTCCCTATGAAAGTGCCACCTGGACTCCATAAGTAGCCCTTCATCATATGCCACTATCTTCTGATCAACTATCTGAGCTGGCCCTTTCTTTATTTTGCACATCTCTTGGGATACATTACTCTGACATTGTGCTGCTCCACTAAAACATTACCTAGCAAAGTGAAAAACAGGATGCTTACCAAACAGCTGACTGGACAGATAATCCAGATACCTAAGACAGCTCCCAAGGCATATTCTCTGGAGTAATAACAATTTCACCAGCAAATGTCCAAGGTCCAAACTAAATGTGACATTATTCGTACGTTTTGTGTAAACACAAAATGCCAGGTCAGAAAGTCTGATGCCTGAACATCTTCCTAAGAGCCCTAGAGATCTTAGACTATTAGAGGGTGGGGATGAGAAGCCTGTGTTTTTCAGAGCTGGAATTTATCCCCAGAAAGAGTTGATTCCAGAATGAAACCAGATAATCATTTTCAACCATATCAGCATTCATTTGAGTATCATATTAAAAAGTTGCTTCTTTGTTGCAGCAATTCCAGACATCATCTTGAACTTTACAAGCTTTATTCATCTACATTGCTTCTATGTTCCAAATGCATAAAATGAAATGCAAAAGTTACAATCCAAAATGTACTGAAAACATTTTTACAGCTATGAGAAAAACTGCAGGCACAAATGCTCAAACGCAAGTCCATTCTTGTGAAAACCAATAAGTGTGGTTGCTATTCAAAATTCTTACAAGTTGGAAGCAAAAGTACATTCAAAAACAAAACATAGGTTGCAGGCAGAAATTAAATAATGTCATAATCATGATGCAAAATTGCTGAAGCATACATCCTAAAAACACAGGTATATATAGCTTTAAAAGGCACATAAAAAGCAGTAAATATATCTCTTAAAATATCAAAGTTCTTAAAAGAATATATACAGTAAAATACATTTCTTAGTCTTTAAGCGTATTATAAGGACATACAGAGAAAATTATTAACTAATGTTCTCACCCAGCCAAGCCAGTCATGTGCCAATTTGCATCTCTGGATGGAAATCCATTATGTTTGTATTTCAGGCTTCAGGAAATGCAGCTTCCTGCTGCAGTGCTACATGCCTGCTGCTTTTTGATGTCTGGTGCCCATTATCTGTGTTGCTGGTATCCAGTGCGTGTTGTGTGGCATCTTTTTGTGTCTCTTTGCCTCCCTGTATTTATATTTTTTTTCTCAGTTGTTTATAATTCCCTTTAACTGTAAAAACTGAGTTTTGCTGATTTAATAAATCACTGATCCCTATAAACTGCCAGATTGTATTCAGTAGAACTCTCTATTACTCTTACTGTGTGACAAATGCAGCTGTTGTAACATACGAAGCTGGCAAGTTCCCCCTATAGAAAACAACAGCTACTATTTTGATTAAAGAGTTCCTGCACCTGCAGAAATAGTAAGTTACTTGGGTACCATTTTACAAGGTAGGCAAAATGTCTTGGGCATAAAGTGCTGGTGAGCTAAGTTAGTCAAGTACCAGTTCCTAAGGAGGCTTTTCCCTCCTTAGTTGTTTTGCATTTCTAGTAATTTTTTTACACATTCAACTGTCAGCCATGAAAGGGGTTCTTTTGTAAGGCAATGCTATTGTACATGGACCTTGCTTCCAGTTTTGGCTGATTATGCTCCAATCACTTTTACTAGATTGCTGTTCAAACTTATTTTTAAACTGAGATGTACATTGCCAGAATTGCCTTTTTCTACGGTCCCCCAATGTCTACAAAATTTCAAACCTTAACAAAATAAACGGGTAGTAGAGCAAGAGGCGAGAGGGACGTGGTGGCGCTGCGGGTTAAACCGCAGAAACCTCTGTGCTGTAAGATCTGTAGATCTTCAGCTGTAAGATCGAATCAACACGACGGAGTGAGCGCCCGTCACTTGTCCCAGCTCCCACCAACTTAGCAGTTCGAAAGCATGCAAATGCAAGTAGATAAATAGGGACCACCTCGGTGGGAAGGTAACAGCATTCCGTGTCTAAGTCTCACTGGCCATGTGACCACGGAAGATCGTCTTCAGACAAACGCTGGCTCTATGGCTTGAAAACGAGGATGATCACCGCCCCCTAGAGTTGAACACGACTGGACAAAAATTGTCAAGGGGAACCGTTACCTTTACTTTTAAAGCAAGGGGCAAGATAAAATGAGATAATGGGGAGGGAGGCTTTAACCTTTTGCCCCCCTCTTGGCCTAATTCAAACAGGGTCCTCCCAGTTCAGTTCCTCTGAAGACTGGACTACAAGCTACTCTGAAACATAGCCTTTCTGACCAAGGTAGCCATAGTCAGCAACACGGCATGCTTTGTTTGAATCTCCAGACTGAAAAGCTTGCTGAATTCTGTACCTTCCAATAAGAACTTTTCCCTGTTGCAGAGTATCCTTGTTATAGTAGAAAGACCTCTATGGCTATGGAAACTCTAGGTCAGTTTTGCATTTATCTACTTTTGGCATGTTAAAAGAAAAATACCACCCAGTTATATGCAGTAGAAGTAGATTCAGATGAAATAGTTGGTGCAGCTCATGTCAAGACCTGCCATTAGGCAAAGTGAGGAACTCCCTTAGGCAGCAGAGCCATCTGGCTGTTCCCTTCTATGAGTTGAGTATGGCACACAACTTGTCCTGGCCTCCTAAACTAGTCACAGTTCTTTAGTGTGCTGCAAGATTCTGTATTCCACCTGCAGATATTCAACTGGCAGCCCAGTTGGCTTCTTCAGGCAAAATGAGAGAATGAAACAATCTTCTGCTCATCCCAGGCAGCAAAACATATTGGGCCAACCCCGTTGCAGCCCGCATCTTCTGAATGACTGGGTAGGATGGGGCAGATAGTGTAATAGACAGTTTTGTTTAGAAACGAGGATGGCAGCTGAACATACACTTTCATTCTCATTTAGTTTCAATCAGTTGACGACTGGAAGTGCTAAAATTAAGACTAATCTATTATATACCTCTTCTTATTATATAAATAAGGAGATTTATCTTTTCATAAACTGTTATCTTCAAACTTGATAGAGTCAAATGCCACGCATACATGTTTATAAATATGTGTTCCTCATAATATTATCATGCACCTACTTCCATTTATCCAAAAGTATTTTTTTAAGAATTTTATAGTAACCACAAAATTACGTACAGCATGCCATTTATTTCAATACCACATGTCAAATTTTTGCTAACAGCAAAACCTCATGTGGCATCTCCTTAACTTAAATTAAACTCAAGGGTATTCTGCATAGGTATAGCGTACGTCTGTTAATTGACAACATGAGATGTAAGCCACACAGTTAAATAACAGTGAATAGTTATGAAAACACAAACATGGTAGCTATTTTCTCCCAGAGGGTGTAGATTTGCTTTCACATAAATGTATATGAAAAGAAAAGACACAGCAAAAGTTTCTCTATTTTGAAAAATATGTTGTTTAAAGATACAGGTTCCCTTCTGTTCTATGAATTCATAAGCATAATAAGCATAATTCTGAATTAAAGACTCATAGAGGTAAATCTATGATATGAGTATAGCTTTACTAATTTCTTGGTCAATGGCCAAACTCCTCTTACTTAATTGTGCTTGCGGATGTGGATTCTGGCTGCTAATTTATGAACCTCTGCTTCAGTTTTTGGGTGCACATCAGGCACATGGGTTGGCACATGTCTGAAAATCCTAGTGGGAGCTTTTTAATTGTCAGTAAGAAGCTGCTATGACTTAAACTATTTGCCTTCTGCAGGCGCAACTACACATTGGGCTATCTTCTGAAAAGCCAGGAAGAAGGACAGAGATATATGGGCAGTTTTAGTAAAGAAAAAGGGCCACACTCACATTTTAATGCAAATTGGAAAAAGTTAATCAGCATGGAGCACATTTCTTTGTGGGTCACATATATAATTTATTTCCTTTCAGGGAAACTTAAATATTAAGCAATGTTCCTATGATCATAATTTATGAGGAAGAAAAAAGATTAACCTTTTTATTCACTGAAACTGCTTTTTGCTAGAATGGAAAGAAGTGAGCAATAATTGGAGCTATTTTGGATACAAGGAGATACATTAGGGTTGTGTTATGTATGTACACATGCATTGAAATCATAGTAACAATTAGAAAACTTTAAAAGGCCAAACTGGAAAAAGTTTATTGTTACTTGTGAAATGGGCATTAGCTCTTGTTAAACAAAACACAATACAAGACATAGAAGTTCATTTATTTATAATTAAATGTTTTGCTTCTTGCCCCATCTGAGGCACCTTAGTTGTCTTCTTCTTCTTCCATTTTTTAAAAAAACTGACAGTGAGTTTTCAACTAATCTAAGTATAGACTTTTAAAAAATAAGTACACGGATAAGTGCTACTGAAATGAAAACAGAGATATCGCCCTAAATATGTGTATGAACCCTCAGAATGTACTCAGGAGAATGGTGGGAAGATAAGGTCAGCAGTTGATCCAACATACCATTTCTCATGTTATTCAAAAAGAGCAAAGGCTTCATGTGTCGTGTAATTTCAAGGATGAGTTCTTTTTTGGTCAACCATGTAAGTACAATCCTTTGAAAAATGGACAGGAAAAATTAGGTTTGACCTTTCAATTACAGTAATGGAATATTTTATTGTTCCAAACATTTCCCAGATTTTGTACTTAACTAAATTTAACAGGAAATCTTCTCTGCCTATCTAGACTGAATCTAAGAACACAACATTATGGCTACCACAACCGAACCTGAGTCTTGTATAATATCACACAAATAAGGTACCCAGAAGAAGTATGTACAGAAGAAGAAAGAGACAGAGGAGTGCAGAATTTTTTTATAGTAATGCAGAAGGGAAAACAGGTTTAAATTATATTGATGTCAAGCAACCAGCTGTAAAATATGGGTTGTTCCATACATCCAGTAGTTTTTTAAAGACATAGACCAGCCCTATTCAGTCATCTTGACATCCAGCATCAACAACATGGATAAAGGGGGCAGGCGACCTTGTCACTTTGCTCATATGACCAGGGATGTGTCTGAAGAGGACAGGGTTCCTGTTCAAGTGAAGGCTCTACAAATGCACAAGACCCCAGATTTTCCCAGAATTCTTCCTTACATACAGAGCCTACATGTTGCTGCTCATTTTAGAAAAGGGGAAAAGGAAGAGCTAGGCTCACTGTTCTTTTCCTATTTGTGTCACCAACCCCAGAGTTCAGAATAATTTTGAAATCTGGCAGAATTGCTCATATTTGGAAAATGACAACCAATGCAGGTATTCATTGTCTTCTGTGCTTTTCCCTCCCTAGGTTACACTGCAAGGCTACTATGGTTTCTGGGTTTTTGTATTTCCCATACAAGGCAAAACAGGTAAAGTATACAGAACTGCATGTGTTCTATAGCAACTTCACTGCCCTTGAAAATCTATCAAGAAATACAGTTGGTAATTGATTGTGGGAGAGTAATGTAATTCCTACTTTTAGTTATCAAATAAAACACATTCTATGTATTATGTTTGTTCTCCCACATAAATATGTAACTGCCATATTGAAAAGTAATTTGTCGAATATATTTATATAAACTGTAGCTAGAGACTATAATTGTGGTTGCACTCCAAGATGATGGAAGACCACTATTTCCCAATCCAGGCACTGGAAATTAAATAAATGAATTTCTCCTCTGTTTTGTAACACATTGTTAAATAAGTGGCTTTGCTAAATGGTTCTAGGTGGTATTTCCACAATTCATTTCCTGCTCAAATGAATCAAGGTTGTTTAGGCTCTATTAATAACAATAGTCTTAAATAATTCAGCATGGGGAAAGAATAAAAGTGTTGATCAAACTTTTAATGAACATTAGCATGTTTTCCAAAAGAGTACAGAAATTGTAATTTTGGAAACTGTTATCTCCTAGAGTTAACTGTACATTCAAATGTATATATTGCTGTATATATGTAGATCTTGCCTAATCTATTTAATTAAGGGGCTATAAACTGAACATGAATCATTTTGTGCTTGAAATCTCTAGAACAGAACAGAGGTAAAGGAAATTTGCCCTATAATGATCATGCTGACTAGTCCATCTGGAAGTCAAATCCAAAATATTTGGAAGCCAAAAGTGCTACAACCCTGCTCTAGAAAAAATGTGAGAGGTTGTGCATATGTTTACTGCAGTTACATTGAAATATTGTTCTTGCAGACTGTATTTTCTCATTCAAAATAATATATTCAGCAGACAAGGGTAACTTACTAGATGTCAAGGTCGCCTTTCCTATTTTTAGGCAGCAGTATTCTTCAAAAACTCCAAAAGATTTAGCTTTTGTATTGCCTGCAAACTTTAAATGAACAACTTTTTTTACAGCTTTATAGAATTAATCTGCAACTTCCTGTATCTCCTTCTTACTTCATCAAGAGTTTCCAGTTATTATACATTTAGAAAAAGCATTTGCATTTTGATGTAGACTCATTGATATTTTTTGCAATGTTAGCACTATCAGAAGACTTTAATTTCCTTTCAAAGCAGTACAACTGACTGTTCTACTTGTTTAGTAGGAGTCATATTGTGCAAACAGCTGATGTGATGCTATAAATCCAGAGGTGATTTTATTCTACTTTGATATGCCTTTACCAAAACTCAGTAATCATATTATCGTTGGGAAAAGAGAGATAAAAGTTACAGTTTCAGAAAATTGCTGCGATTGTTGGTCACATTTGTGCACCTAAGAATGATTTTCAGCTCACAGCAAAGTTGACAAATCCTCTTTTTTTCTTTTTTTTCTTTTTTGTGGCTATATGCATCCTACCACTTCCCAGAAGTAGACCAAATATGTCTGAAAACATCTTTGAGATCATAACCTAAAGCAGGAGTGGAGCAGGCATAGGACAGAAGCAGACCAAGTGCAATAAGTGCAATTTATGGGCTGGTCACCACAATATAGTACACCCACAATCAAAGAATCTGAGGAAGGTTCCTGCAGAGGCAATTTCACCATATTTTCCCCTCTGGACTTTTTTTTTAGGCCTTGGAATGATTTTCAACCCCAAAAATGATTCCCCCCCCCAATGTGTGTAACCCCTGGACTGGAATTTGACCACCCCAACATAATGGAATGGGATGACTTAAATCTTGTCCTTCTTCCTGTTGTAATTCCAAGTGGGGGATCCTTATCTCTGCAGTATATAAAAAAGGCCTTAACAACCCAAGTTGGAGGCTCAGGGTTGCCAATGTGGATCAGGAGCCGTGTTGTATGTAGAGTCCCTATCACTCTTTTGCATCTCAATAGCGCAGAAAAAGCACATGTAACCAGAAAATCTACTTCTGTGTATGCACAAACAAAATCTCCTTAGTACAGATGGTCAAGTGAATTTTTGTTGAGTATATTCTGCATGTAGACAATCTGTTTAATTTCTTCAATTGTTTTGCAAGAAGTCGTGCTGTAAAGCAGTGGGACATTGCAATATATTTATGGTAGTTGCCCCCATTCAAATACACCCATGAATATTAGCAAACATGAGCACATTCTTTCTTCTTAGCCATATGTTTATGGACCAGAAACACGTGCAGATCAAGGCACAGTAAAAAAGAAATCTTACTAGAAACATTTGGTGAGACATACACAGAACTTTTCACACCTCTTCAATATGTACTTGCATTTGTAAAAGAATGGTAAAATGCCAATTTGTGCCATTCTGTTCTGCATCATGAAGTCAGGAATGTGTTGCAAATGTCAAAGCAGAACAGATTTGGCTAGGATGGTGGGTCCAAAACGTAGGCTACTGGAATATACACAAACTTGTTGCCACATATCTAACATCTGTGTTTTCTGTATAGCAGAGCAAATGAGCATGATGGTTATTGCCCTGGATTGAAATGCTGCCACCTGCTTTTGCAGGCATAGATCTTCATCCTTTCATCTTCTCTTGACTGCTTATGAATGCTATTTGTAAGCAGCACCAAGACAGATCAGGGGGCCATGGAGGCAATTCATACCACCAACATAATAGGACATGCTGCACTAAAACAAAGCCAAGGACAAATGCACTGCCAGACAGCTTGACCAAGGGGGTTTAATCAGCCAGAACAATTCATGTATATTTGCCAAACTGATTTAGTGTCTCCACCGAGACTATCATTCCGTTCATAAAGCCAACAATCACATTCTGAATCATTGCCTGTTATACCAGTGTGCTTAAGTCAGGGTATAACACTTTAGAAAGAATAGATCTGAACAGAAAGGTTTCTGTCAAATCACAGTTGGCCAGAATGTTTACAGAGATTGTTAGTCATAATAAACTTGGTGAGGCAAACTTCCCCAAATAGCATAGCAATCACAGCTCTGCATTTAACTCATGAGGGAGTCCACATGCAGGGCTGGGAAAACAATCTATGAAAAAGTCAGCATCCTAAATGTAAATTTGAGCACAACTGTGACAGATTTTTTTTTTTTGGGCCACACCCTCATGTACCTTGGGCACAGAACTCAGGGTTGTAGCAGTCCTTTTGGGCAGTGCAGTGTTATCACACCACTTATTGAGTTAGAAGGCAAACCTGGAAGGATGACCACCACAGGTACTTTCTTACAAAGAGAAGTAGTTATTCTCTGGTAAAGCGAGGACCTGCATTTCCAGCTAGCGGCCACCACTGTGTATTTATCATCACTGCAGCCATTCTTTGCCAGGTATCACAAAAGGCAGCTGTGTGTTATATCTGTGAAGGATTTAAATTTGGTTTTAGAATTCCAGCAGGGCAATTTCCACTATAGAAAGAGCCGAGTAATTTAAAATCTGCCAGAGAGCTGCCCCATGTGGTAGAAACAAACACTGAAAAGGAGCAATTGGCAGGTAGCAGGCCTTTTCGAGAGCCTGCCTTTTCCCAATATGGTGACTTCCCCACTAATGGTAATGCCAAAGAAAATACCAGATGAATTTAGGTGAATCCACAATCTGTCCTATTGTAAGCAGTGGTGGGATTCAGCCGGTTTACACTGGTTCTACAGAACTGATACCTAATGTACTATCAGTTCTGCAGAACTGTTTGTTGACCTGCTGAATCCCACCACTGGTTTTCTGGCTCCCAGGCTGCGGCACTGGGCAGAGGTGAGCAAAACTAAGCAGCCCTTGCTTGGTTGGGAGGGAGAGGAGAGGGAAGAAGAAGGGGCGGGGGGCGTTCCTTGGAGGTTGCACTCCTGCTCTTTCCTTCCACGAGAGGGCAGTGGCTGCTCTTCCTAGAGTTGCAGCACACACCCTGCCCCCATCCACGCGACAAGAGGGCTCGACCAGGAAAGTCCGTCAGTAGGCTGGGCTGCCTTGAGATAAACAGGACAACGGGCACTTGTTTTCTTTTGAAACCAGGCGGCTTCTTGGAGTTGCTGAGCGGAGGAGAGGGCAGGCCAAAGGTCTGCGTTGCCCCAACCGTGGGGAGGTTGCAGAGGGGGAGGGGGCGCCAAGGGCGAAGTTCTGCTGCCGGCGCGCCAGAGCCCCCGTGATGCCAGAGGATGGGCTGGTCTTCCGGCTCCAACGCAACCCCTTTGGGTGGTGGTGTTTGGGTCGGCTTCCCTTTTGGACCCGCAGGAGCATTGCACGAGGGTCCCTCGGACTCGGTTTTGTCCGAGGCGGCGCCCGGGTGAGGCAATAAAGCAAACGTTGTTGCAGCCTGGTGGGCTGTGTGTTTTATTTTATACTCGTCCCACACCCACCCACACCCCATTGCTGCTGCCGCCCAGGCTGATTTATGCTTCCTCTAGAAACAAAGAGCGCTTTTGAAAGGTCCCTGGGCTGTCTGGACTGACATTTGCATGGGAAGGGAGTTGGAGGGGCTTTTGGTATAATTAAAATGGTCATTAGGACATAGAACCTGTTGTTAATTTATTTAAATCCCACCACTGACCGTAAGGTATTACTTAATGATGCTATTTTGGCGGAACATTCAGTCACCTATGCTTCTTTTGACCACACATGTGGAAATATTATGATGATCCAATTGTCTCTTTGGTTGCCATGTTTTATTCTTCCCAGACTCTTACAGCACATCTTCTCCGGAACCATCACAGTTCGTAAAAAGAATAAATGAATTTCACACAAGGATAGGACTGTTTGTGCTTGGTTTTATAGTTGTAGGACCAGCTTCTTTTTAATAAAATAGATTCTCCTAGCATTTAAACAGGAAACACATTGCTTCATTTACCATGACAGAACACTGTAAAAAAGCATAATACAGTGGCACCCCACTTGATGATGATAATCCATTCTAGGAAAATGGCTGTTAAGTGAAATCGTCGTCAAGTGGAAAAAACCCCACTGGAATGCATTGAAAACCAGTTAATGCATTCCAATGGGGAAATACTTCATTGTCCAGTGAAGATCGCCCATAGAGAACCGCCTATCAGCTGTTTAAAATCGCTGTCTTTCGAAGCAGGGGTCCGGAAAGCAGCCATTTTGCGAAGGGAGGGAAGCCATATTGCAAAGGGAAGGAAGCCATTTTGCAGAACCAAAAAAATCATCGTTTAGCGAACAAACAGTTCGCAAAGCAGCCTCCTAATCAACGTAATGTGAAAAAACCCCATTGGAACCATCATTTTGCGATTGCAATAGCAATCGCAAAAAACTCATTGTCAAGTGATTTCAACGTCAAGCAAGGTTGTCGTCAAGCGGGGCACCATATTTCTATCTAATTTAACCACTCTCTGAAGATTGTATTCCCATCACATTACACCTTACCACACGCTCTCCAATCACTCTCTAGTTCTCAAAACTCACTCTCAACTGACTGACTCTAACTCTTTTTCTCACTTAACTCTCCTACACAGTATTTTGAAGCCTGAGATAGGCTGAGCCAGAGAAATGACAAAATGCTTTCTGTTACAGTGGCTTATGGAAGTAATGCTTGGGCCTTGTACCTTTTCTTTACCCTTAGCCCTTTGACCTATGAGGATCTTCGGAGCTCTGTGCTATCTTCCATACTTTTGAATATCTAGAAGAAGCCACTGAAAAAGTTCATTTGGAGCTCTGAGGTTAATCTTGATCCAACAATCACAACTGCATCACTGCAACCAGTACTAAGACCATGATGGCAATCTGGCAGGAATGGCTTTTTAATTAGTTTTTGCTACTGAAGTGGATATGTTGTTCCTGTCAACTGGTGTTTAAAAATTTGACTTGGGTGTCTAATTGGTAGGGGTCTAAAAGCAGTGTGTGTGTGTGTGTGTGTGTGTGTGTGTGTGTGTGTGTGTGTGTGTGTGTGTGTGTGTGTGTGTGTGTGTGTGTGTGTGTGTGTGTGTGTGTGTGTAAAACTTGGGAAAATTGTGTTTTGTGCAAAACTACAATAGCTGTTTTCTTATTGCATTGTCTTTTGAAAATTAGAAGGAGTGGATAGCTTCTTTGTGTGTGTGTTTTTAAACAATCAGCCAGTCCTCCTGTGCTTGGTGTATGTATACTTTACTGCTTAAGAGGAAGGCAACTAGTTTCATGCAGATAGATAAAGAAACCTCAATGTGGGAAAGGTGAACTTCTTGGTTCCCTCTCACAGTGGCAAGGAATCTCAGGGAGGCTTGGAAACTTCTAACTTAGCTATCAGAGAGACTTAAGCCTATCCATGCTGGCATATAGTTATGGTATATGGTTCCTTGATTGCACTGTTTGGCATGGGGAAAACAGTCCTCTTCTGCTTCTGTTTCTATTTAAAAAGATCCATCCTTTTCCCTTTAAAATTGGCTACATCTTTCTGGCACTGTCTGGCATGGATAAAAGACCTCATCTGCTTGTGTTTCTACTCAAAACAATCCATCCTTCCTCTTTAAGAGCTGGCCCGTATCTTTCTGGCACAGGACTAGGACATGCAGTCTATTGGGGACCATTCATTGAGATGCAAAATAGCTCTTTTTCTTTCTATCTTCACAGACAAGTACTTTAGTTAAAATTTCACAGTGTGGACAGGTTCTAAGACAGCAAAGAAAAATGATTTAATAAGTACTCTGAACACTCTTGGTACTGGCAAATGTCATGGAAGCCTCGTGGAAGAGACCCTGAGTTTTACCAGTATTCAGCTGTGTGTGCATTAGAACACTGCAACAAAGTTTTCCTTCAGCATAACCCCAAATATTTGCTTGTTCCTGATTATAGACCTAATGTTCAATTATGATTTAACATTATATGTGAACCAGCCCAATTATTATCTTTTTAAATTATTTGCCAGGGTTCAACAAAGGCGAACACGCAAGTTCTTTGTGCACAAATCACTAAACTTTGGGTTAACACCTAATTGCAGAGGGGCCTGGGAAATATAACACATGGCACATTTAATGTCTGCTGGGTGCTATAAATTCACATTTATGAAGCAGCAGACTAAATAAGTACCTTCCCAAGCCACTATATCACTTTTCTCTGTGCACAGGAAACTCCCTGAGGAAATGTTATGAATATTAAAGAATTAGCATATATCATGTTTTGGATGATATACCCCAAGAGCAAGTATATTCCTTTTCTACTCTGTTTGCCAAAGTAAAGACATGTTTAGAAATCGAAACCAAATAAACAGTTGTAGCTGCAGGCTGAAATATATACTTTTTTTCTCTTCAAATAAAAATACCAACAGCCACAAGAACAGAATGACTTAGACTGCATCCTAACAGCACAGTGTTCCAGAAGCTATCTGACATTTACATGGGGAAACTATGTGAGTCTGAGAATTATTTCACAGGAGAGGACAAACATCCCAGACCTTTCACAATGATGTGAACTCTGGATGTTAAAAATGCAAAGATATTATTTCTATTATATTGCAAATATTATAGGAAATGAACTATGCCCATGCATTGACAAAAATATTGATTAATGTGAAATTCAGACTTAAAGGGGTGGGAGGGCCTTTCCCTCAGGCAAAACATTTAAGCAATTTCATAAGAAGACAGATAAGGTTCAGCGAGACTAATGAAATAAAGTTAAAAAGAACATTCACAAGCCTATTTATAAATGTATTTTTCCCTACACCAAAACATTTAGGCAATGTGAAAGTTATTTATGAGGCAACACTTCTAAAGAATTTTGAAAGAAATAAGACTTTTTCCAATAATGCTTCTGAAATTTCTTTCACAAGTTGTGCCAGCTCTGTATATAAAACAAAATTACTTTCATGGAATTTAAAATGATATGATGACAATGATGGTGGTGGTGATAATGTTCATGGGTGGCGAGTATAGGGATTTGATCGGTACTTGCAGAATCACTCATTCTTGGTGCCTTTCCAGGTCTCACCCTGTCAAGACTCCCTGATGAGGCTTCTCCCTGCACCAGTGAAAATTGCCAGCTTTTTGCAAAAAAGCAAAACCTTCTCACTTTTTTTGTTTTTTTACTGGCTGGCATTATCTGTTGTTCTTTCAAATCTTGCACAGCTTCATTTGCCATTTTTAGAAATTTCTATGTTAGAAAGGTGTGCAGGATGTCTCAATACAGGAGCTGTAACAATTCCACGCACCTTGGTGTGTTTCTTCTGCCCTTTCTGGGTGAAATGTGCACTAGAAAGATGCCACATCCTGTATGTGTAATAATGCTGTACGGTTTGGCATTATGATAATGAAACCTCTGAGATATCCTGCAAGATTTCCCATGGGGTTTCACGGGAGGAAAAAGTTGAGACAAAAGAAATCTTGTTTGCAAGGAGCACAGGGTTCCTCTCTTTTTTCCCTTTATCTGAGTAGCAAAAGGCTGCAAGATCCCTAATGATGTTGTGACCCACTGTAGTGTGGAAGGTGCCTCCAAGTGGCACTATACAGATTTGTGGCAGTGATTAAACTGTAATGCTGCAGTCAAGACTGGGCTCACAACCTGACTCTGATCCTGATAGGCTCAGGTTGACTCAGCCTCCCATCCGTCTGACGTAGATAAACAGATTACTCAGCTTGCAATGTGCAGTCTACATAATTGAATTGTAAATCGCCCAGTGAATACTTTAAGTGCCATGGGGTGGTATATAAGCAGCACACTTTAATTTGCTTTTCGTTTTTCTTTCTTACTACCAGGTCTTGTCCGAGACTCTTGAATTTGACCCTTTTCCAAAGTTCTTCGCATTTATATTTCTCTATTGTGCAATTTTCTTGTCATCCACATGTGATGCAACATTACTTCTGCAGCACACCACTGTCACTTCTAAGGTCCACAGCACACGGAACTAACACACAGGAATTATGGTCAGAATGTTGACCTAATGAAATTCTTTGTAAATAACTTTATGTTACAGCCAGACCAGGGAGGGGACACACTATGAATTAAAAACAGAAAGATATTCTATCAGATGTTTATTCAACAATTAACCTTGTTCAAAATTTAAAGAAACCTAAGAAGTATAGAAATAGTGATATGTACTCAATTGATGAGATAATTTAGATCAACTAGCAAGTTTTTTTGAGAGAAGATCATATGACCTGCTTTTCAGTGAGTCAAATGTTTCTTCAATATCCATTTCACTGTTCTGGAGTCTGTGACAGGTCCCAACTCTGGGAATTAAATACCATATTTTTCCGTGTATAAGACTATACTTTTGTCAAAAATCTTTAGAATAAAAATTGAGGGTCGTCTTATACATGGAAGTAAGCTGAGGAGAGAACAAAAACGAGTGGAAGGGAAAGTGATCCTGCAGGGCTTTGCTCCCTTTCCCCCTACACTTGCTAAGTCCAACTTAGATTTCTTACTTCTGGGTTAGAAAAGTGGGGGGACGTCTTATACATGGGGGCATCTTATACATGAAAAAATACAGTAATTTACTTCCAGCTGAGAAACCTGATGTTCTAGCCTTAAAGGCTGCGGGATCAATATTAGTCACAAACAGGACAGTAGCTGGAACAGAAATAATCTCTTGTAGATTCCCAATAAACTTCTGCTCTGAGAAATCTGTATCTTCCTCTTTTATTTCTTTTGCTTAACATACATACCCCTGTGGAATAAATGGAAGTGTATAGAATGGGAGACTTGATTGCCTCAAGCCACACAGCATGGCAAAGCTAATGGCAGTCTTGGCTACTACTTCACCGCAATTCCTCAGGTAGGAAAACACATATCCTGAGCCAGATATCAGTTTCTTAAGCTTCCTAAATGAAAAGACATGGTCTAGAGCAGCAATATGGGACATAGGGGCAAGGCAAGCACAGGTGGCTTGGGGTCTAGATATACTGTATGTCCCCAGATCCTATAGGCAGCTGTACAGAGCTCAGAAATAGTCTGTGCCCATTTCTTTTCATGGGCACTCATCAAAATGTGAAATTTTGTGTGTATATAATTTGAAAATAATTAAAGGGGGTTTAGAAAAACTAGCCCTGAAAATGATCATGCTTTAAAAAATGAGACTGGAACAGAAGTTTAATAACAGTCACTGTGGAAACAAAAAGCTAGATCTCTGGCCGAGCAAGGTCATTTTACCATACCATTGCTGACAGTTGAATGTATTTTAAAAATGATAGTAAAGCATAGACAAATGAAAGAACTGAAAATGTATTTTTAAAAGTAGAATTTATTTATGCTGCAATGTGTTAATATTACCAGATATGGCAATTACTGGTCCTATAAATTGAAACTTCTGTAACTACCATATTTTGGTGTTAGAGTACATTGGTGGACCAAATTTTTTATTTTACAAACTATTGTTTCTCTAGGTTTTGCAAAACGTTAGTCACAACAATTATGTTAATCATCATAAGGACAACCTGCCAGATTCTGAGTTAAAAGCCCTTGGAGTTACAGTAGGTGCAGCAAGAATAGATACGTATTCCTATTAGATTGTTTTCCTTGATGCATCAGACCCTTATAATTGCAGGTCCTGGAAAAGTTATTGCTTATAGTTTGAGGAGAAAGGTAAACAACTGAATTACAAATATAGGGAATTAGGAGACATATACAAATAACATTGATATTCAACTCATCAACACAGGAAGGCAACACAACATGTCACATGTACTGGATACCAACAATAATCATGTAGTAGTACTGTCAGCAGATCAAGGCAATGCAGATTCAAGCAGGTTTGGCTGACTAAGCATTTAGAATTATTTTCTGTGGGTTGTTAATATGCTTTAGAGGCTAAGAAAGCCATTTTAAGAATATGTATATTTTCTTAAGAACACTGCTGTTTTAGAGATGTATTTACCTCTTTTTGTGCCTTCTTGTGCTATAAGCTTTTGCATTTTTAGAACGTAAGCTACTGCAATTTTGAAACATGTTTATAACATGATTTAAATTCTGCCTACAATTTAAGTTTTTGTTTTCAGATGTACTTTTGGTTGCAACTTCTCATAGTTGCAAGAATTTTGATGCCAATCACAGCTGCAACTTTTCACAAATACAAGGATGGATTTTGTTAAAGCATTTATGACTACAGTTTTTGCATAGCTATAAGATTTTTTAAAGTGTTCAGTATCTGAGATTTTATTTCTATGCATATCAAACACAGAAGCAACGTAGATGAATAAACTTGTAGAATTAGACAAGCTGATATTTCCAGGGATTATTGCAACAGTGAAAAGACTTTGATATGATTGAAATGATTGTCTAATTTCATTCAGGAATTAACCCTTTTGGGGGGATAAGTGCTGGTTGTGATAATCACAGGCCTCAGATTTTTCCTTAAACGTCTATAAAGTTCTCTCAGGGTCTTAGGCATATATTCAGGCATCAGATGCCATGACCTGACATGCTCCCCAAGGTGTATGTTTTTTTTAAAAAAAATCAAGAGTAACAGGGTCAAGTGGTATGAAAACTGCTGTTTCTTCCAGCTTCCTGAAACTGATAAGAAACTGTGTGATTTTTGTGAAATAAAATAAAATAAAAGTTTTTGGGAGGTTCCTGTGGACGTCATACAGCACATCACTGCACTCTGCCTATCTTTGTCCCTTGTATAAGACATCAGATAGTTAGCAGCAGTCATACAGTCATGTGAAAAAGAAAGTACGCCCTCTTTGAATAGAGAGGTTACTAACCTGTAACTCTGGTTATTTGAGTAGTCCTCTATGAATTCAGACTAATGGGTTAAGTCTGTGGCTGTGCAGAGATATCCGGAATATTCTACAGCTTAATGCTGTTAGGCAATGTACCGCCCCCTCAGGTCCACCCACCCTCAGAGTTTACCTCAGTTCTGGTAACAGCCCACCGCTGCATCAGTAGATACAGAAGTGATGGAAAGAGGGGAGGATGGTTGGGAAGTGTGAATTCACAGAGGACCACTAGAAGAACCAGTTACACGTAAGTAACGTCTCTTTCTTCTTCGTGGTCTCTGTGAATGCACACTAATGGGTGACTGACAAGCTTACCTCAGAGGAGGAGAGACCTCACTGAAGGATGGATGAGAGAACTGCTCTCCCAAAGGATGCATCTGCCTTCACTCTCAGGTCCAATCTGTAGTGTGTAGCAAAGGTACATGGTGTAGACCATGTGGCGGCCTTACAGATATCTGGAATTGGGATGCCGCGTAAAAAGGCTGCAGAGGTGGCAGTAGCTCTGGCCGAGTGTGTCCGGACTTTGACAAGTAAAGGTTTTCTGGATAGCTGGTATGCCAGCTTAATCGTTGATACTGTCCACCGAGATTTACCTGCGCGCGCGAACGGCGCGGGTCGCGCCATTGAGCCTCGTGCGCCCCGTTTGCTCTCCTTGCCCGGAAGGACGCAGCAGCAGCGGGGCCACGTGGGCAATGCCTGGGGCCGTGACGCTATAAAAGAGCGTCGGCCCGGGATGCAGTTTCCCTTTCGGAATTGGCAGGCTGAGGGAGAGGATCGTCGGCTGGTCTGGGCGAGGAGAAGTCTGGTTTGGGGAAAGGGTTGGCGGTTCGGTGGGGAGGAGGATTAGGTAGCTGGGTGATTGGGATGGGTGCGTGCGTGTGTGTGTAGGAGAGAGTGATTGGGGAGTCTGCTGGGGGTGGGGAGTATTAGGTAGGGTTAGTGGGTGCCGTTTCGGAGGCCTGGCGCGGCTGGCGGAGCGCGCCCACGGCCCGACCGTCAGCTGTGGGAAGCTTCGCCTCACTGCGCTGTTTAGGCAGCGCTGTAACAGCGGCTAGGCGACGCGGACGTGGTTTTGCTGGCGCTCCCCCCTCCCCTCTGTTCAAGCCATCAGGACGGCGAGGGGAGTGGGTTGTTTTGAAAAAGGCAGTGGGGCGCTGGCGGTGAGGATTATTTGGAGGGGTGTGTGGGTTTGACACCCCCTCCTATTGGGAGCGTGACTGGCTGAGGGGACTGAAGGATTGCCACCCCCCACACGTTTTAGGAAGGGATTATTATAAAAAATAATAATAATAATAATAATAATAATAATAATAATAATAATAATAATAATAATAATAATAATAATAAATAAATAAATAAATAAATAAATAAAAATAATAGGAAGGGAGTGTGTGTAAGAATTGGTGCACGGTTGTTCCCATTCCCCTCGCGCAACCTTTAATTAGAAGAGAGGTGGAGAGGCGCGGGGGAGTTGGGCTCTGGCAGCAATTTTGGTTCTTGGTGTGGGGGCCGCATGGTTGGTGATCGGCGGCCATTTTAGGTGCTTGGTTTCTTGAACACCAAAAAAAAAAAAAAAAAAAAAAGGAGGAGGAAGAAAGTCATTGATAAAGGAGAGCTTTAGTGGGGGGGTGAGTTAGTTGGAGTTGTGAAAGGGGGCACAACAATAAATAATAAATAAATAAATATAAATAAATATAAATAAGTATTAATTTGGTTATTAAAAAAAAAAAACAGTTAAATTACAATTGAATTTATTCAAAAGGAAAAGGAACTATAGACAGCTGTGTCATAGAGCACAACAATTCGGATCGGTAGGGATATAGGCGTCTCAGACAGGATTAAATATTTCTGCAGCTGGTAGGACTTTTGGTTGCCAGATATAATGCCACCTAAAAAAGGAGGGGGAAAAAAGAAGGGCAAAAGCCCCGCTAAGAATCAAACGGTACCCCAAGAGTCTCTGACTCAGTCAGCGTTTAACGAGGAGGCTTGGGCAATGATTCAGGAATTACAAGCCAAGGTGAGGAGTCTGGAGAGCAATCGGTCGGAGAGACAGGCCGGGGGTAGCAGTGAGGTTACCCCACGTCGCTCGATTAGAGAGAATAAAGGACAACGTAAGTCAGATATGAGAAGTAGGAATTTGCAATTAACAAAGCATCTTAATGCCATTGAATTGGAGCAGGTGCATGATATTGATGAGCAGAACATGGATGAAGAGTCAGAGACGGCACCATTTGAGGCTTACGGGCGTAAGCGCATGAGGTTGGATCCAGCAGGCGGTCTTGATCCGGGAGAAGGAACGTCATGTGGGTATGATCCTTATGATGAGCCTTCCACGAGTGGTCAAGGGGCCGTGGCAGCTTCGGGACCAGTAAGGACAGTGTATGGTGAGTATGAGGGTCCACACAACACAGGTGGTTCCATGCCGCAGTGGCCTTGGGGCGGAGGTACACAGCAGTCCGTCACAGCCTCTAGTACAAACACGACACCGGGGATAGCTTGGCCGGGCGGTTTCTGGCCCCCGGTGGGACCACATTGGTTCGGGTGGGGAATGCCATTCCCCACCCAGACTAGGACAGTGTTGCCGGACGACGGTAAGAATACGGGCACACATCTGTATCCATCGGTACCCAATACAGGTTACAACACAGTACCTATAGCAGCTATGCCGTACACTGACTATAATTCGCCACTGGGAGACCATCTGACGCCAGCTGTTAAAGAGAAGATTTGGCGTGGAGATTTCATTGATTTTTATGAATTACTTAACCGGGAATTTGAGGTTAAGGAGATTGACAAGGACGATGAGAAACTGAAGGAAAAGCATAGGCGCAAGAGGCCAGACAGGAATTGGACCAATTGGGTTACAGGATTTACAATATATGCGGGGGTGTTGGTAAAAATGCAGCCTTGGAAGGCCTCAGCCCTGTTTCAATATTTTGATATCATGCGCAGAGCAAAGGCTGAATTTGAAGGACAGGCGTGGTTGAGGTATGATGAGGCATTTAGGATGCGGAGCGCGATTCGGCCGGAATTGCGATGGGATGAAACACACCCGGGGCTATGGCTACAGCATATGTCGCCAGCCAAGACAAATCTCGGTGATAGATTTGATTGTGGGCATTTAAACTTAAAATATTCCGGTAATACTGGGGCCCGCCAGGGGGCGGGGCAGGTGGTTCAACCCCGTCTGCCCTGTTTTGAATTCAATAATAAAGGGTCCTGTAACAAGGCCCAATGCAGATTTAGACACGAGTGTATCTCTTGTGGGGGAAAGCATGCTAAAAGCAACTGCTTTCGGTCTGGAGGACAGCGGCAAAACAGGACGGGTGGAGCCAATAAGAGGTCAGATGGGGGGCCTCCTGGAAAGGGGGCCCACACCAATTAAAATTGAGGTATTAAAAACAGGTTTAGCGGCATACCCGAAAAGGGATGACGCTGAATATTTGTATTTAGGTTTTAGGTTTGGGTTTAGAATTCCAGCTTTGGGAGTTAGGAGAGCGTTTGTGGCAAAAAACCTTAAATCAATACTTGGCTTGGAGGGCGTGGTTTTGGAAAAAATCAACAAGGAGGTCAGAGAAGGTAGGGTATTGGGGCCCTTTAAGGAAGCTCCTATGGGAGATTTGAGGGTCTCCCCACTGGGGATTGTCCCAAAAAGAGCCCCGGGTGAATTTAGGCTGATCCATCATTTGTCATTTCCGGAAGGGGAGTCAGTAAATGACGCCATACCAGAGGAGTTGTGTTCAGTGCGGTACACCTCGTTCGACGAGGCAGTACGAATGATTAGAGCTTGTGGCGTGGGCGCTGAGATGGCCAAGGCGGATGTAAAAGCAGCTTTTCGGATTTTACCAGTACACCCAGCTGATTTTAATTTGCTGGGGTTTCGTTTTCAAGGGCTTTATTACATCGACAGGGCCCTCCCCATGGGCTGTTCCATTTCATGCGCAACCTTTGAAAGGTTTAGCACTTTCATTGAATGGTGGATCAGACAACGTATGGGCTGTAATAGCACATCACATTATTTGGATGATTTTCTTTTTTGTGGCAAGGCCAACTCAGGCAGATGCCAGAGATTCTTAGATACATTTAGGGAGTTAGCTTCTGAGTTGGGTTTGCCATTAGCGGAAGAGAAAACAGAAGGGCCAAATACGACTCTGACCTTCTTGGGGATTGAGTTAGACACAATAATGCAGACTTCGCGGTTGCCTCAGGATAAATTAAGAAACATTAGGAATGTGGTGCGTACTTTGGCGACAAAAAGGAAGGTGAGCTTGAAGGAATTACAAGAGGTGGTTGGCCACTTAAATTTTGCATGCAAAGTGGTAGCGCCAGGAAGGCCCTTTCTAAGGCGACTTTGCAGCGCTATGTCAGGATTAAAGAGGCCATTTCATAGGACTAGGGTTACAAATGGTATTCGAGAGGATTTAAGGGTGTGGGAACATTTTTTGGATCATTTTAATGGGACATCATTCTGGAGGTCAGAAATCAGCTTAAAGGCGGATGTCCAGGTAAATTCAGATGCGGCTGGTACTCACGGGTTTGGGATTTATTTTAAGGGTAGGTGGTGTGCAGGGACATGGCCGGAGGATTGGCATAGGCGGGGTATAACAAGGGATTTGACATTTTTGGAATTTTTTCCAATAGTAGGAGCACTGTGGCTTTGGGCAAAGGAGTGGTCCAATGCAGTGGTGCGTTTTTGGTGTGACAATCAGGCGGTGGTGTTTATCGTCAACAACCTGACGTCACGTTCGGAGAGGGTGATGAGATTAGTTAGAGCATTTACGTTGAGGGCGTTGCAGTTTAATATCGTAGTGCAGGCCCGTCATGTCCCGGGCATCGATAACAGCATAGCCGATGCTCTTTCACGCAAACAGATGCGGCGGTTCAGGGAATTGGCACCGGAAGCAAGGGAGATGCCAGAGGTGCTTCCAGCAGAGGTATGGCAGATTGGCGTTCGGAGGCGTCAAGAGCGATAGGTATGGCACTGGCCCCGAGAACGTGTAAAAAATATGGAGCTGCAAGGGCAGAGTTTGCAGGATTTAGAAGGTCAAGGGGATTAGAACAATTGTGGCCTGCTCCGGTGGAGCACATTCAGCAGTTCATTGTGGCACTGCACTGGAAGGGACTGACACCTGGTACCATTAAAGGCAAGTTGGCAGCCTTAAGTTTTTACGCTAGGGCAAGTGGTGTTAGGGATTTGTCGGGAGACTTTAGGATCAGGAAGATGTTGGAGGGCTGGTCTCGGGAGATGGGAAGAAGACAGGACAGTAGAACTCCAATGTCACCGGCGATTCTTGAGCAGCTGGGTGATTTATGGGGTACGCTGTGTAGGGATAGGTATGAAGAGGCTCTTTTTCATGCAGCAGCATTGTTAGCCTTTTTCGGTGCCATGAGAATTAGCGAATTAGTGGCTTCGGGTAAAGGGGACGTCTCGAAGAAGGCCTTACAGATGGAGGATGTAGCTGTGGAAGAGGGACAGGTGAGAATTAGGTTGAGAAGTTCTAAAACGGACCAGCTGGGGCTTGGTAGAACGATTATTTTGGGACAATGCAGCAGAAGAAAAATATGTCCAGTGAAAGCATTGGGGGAATTTATGATTTACAGGGGGATTGCCAGTGGCTATTTCTTTCAACACCATAACGGAATGCCTCTCACTAAGTACCAATTTTGGAAGATAACTGACATGGCGCTGGAAAGAGCAGGGATTAGAGATATGAGATTTGGCACCCATTCGTTTAGGATAGGGGCGGCCTCAACAGCAGCCGCTCTGGGATATGATGTGGATAAGATTAAACGATTAGGTAGATGGTCATCAAAGTGTTACAAAAAATATATCAGACAGCTACCTAACGCGTAGGCAGTGTTTTGTTTTGTCTTTCAGATGGTGAGATGCTGGAGGCTCGGAAGAACGTCGTGATTATCGGCCATAGTTATGTTTACTGGGCAGCACGGTATGCTGCATCTTCCCGCTGGGGAAGCGATTTGGGGCTTGGTGCCATGGCATCTATATCTTGGAAGGGCATGCGTGGCATGCAATGGGTGCAATTTGGAAGAATGGCCTCATTTGGTAGCGCTCCTCCAGACATCTTGGTTATACATTTGGGGGGCAATGATTTGCCCCAGTTGCCTGGAAAGGCTTTGATATTGGATATTTTGAGGGACCTGCGCAGACTGCACATGTTATACCCCGCCATGCGGATAGTCTGGTCAACGATTATACCGCGTTTAATTTGGCGGGGGGGCGTGTGACATGGATAAAGTTAACAAGGCTCGTCGCCAGGTCAATAAGGAAATTTGCAGAGGCGTCAGCAAAGGCGGCCTCGGATCTGTGGTGAGCCATCACAGACTCCTTAGATCTAATGTTGAATATTTCCGCGAGGATGGCGTCCACCTGTCTGAGGCAGGTTTGGACATTTTTTTGGACGATGTTAGAGGGGGCCTGCTGTTGGAACTTGGTTTGTCTGGTGGGCACATGGGACATAGCCGATGCTAGTCCTCATGCTTTGGCGGGTAGTGCGGGAATAACTGTCACGGTGTCTCCCTTTGGTAATTATCAATAATTAACAACGCTTCAGTCCTGACGGTTCCTGCGGATCGTGCGATTACAGGACCGAAGGCGACTGAGGTGTTTGCACACTTACGAACCAAAGGTCATCAAATACGATGGCCAGAGGTTCGGGGTGTTATTAGGCCTTATAGGTTCCTCCGGTCATCAGACAGCTGGAACCTGGGGCCTGGGACTCGCCCATTGACGATAAGGAATTATTTGGAGTTATTTACCCGCACTACCGCAGGCCCCCTCAAGTTTGGAACTGGTTCTTTTACTGGTTCATTTACAGGTTAGAAAATTAATTAACGTTAATAAAGTGTGGCCCATAATTTAAAACCCAAGTTAGTTGTCTGCGTCATTATTTCCGGGCTTGGGGAGCAATTACCTGCGCGCGCGAACGGCGCGGGTCGCGCCGTTGAGCCTCGTGCGCCCCGTTTGCTCTCCTTGCCCGGAAGGACGCAGCAGCAGCGGGGCCACGTGGGCAATGCCTGGGGCCGTGACGCTATAAAAGAGCGTCGGCCCGGGACGCAGTTTCCCTTTCGGAATTGGCACCCGCCCGCCCACCCCCTTTTTCTAGTGTGATAGTGGTCGCCTGTTTTATAGGGGCCGGATAGGAATTTTTGACCTCTATCCTGATTGGCTGTTGGATGGGGGGATTTTTCGCCTATCCCACACTGGAAGGGGGGATCATTTGTTTGGGCCAAAAAATTTTTTAATGGTGGATTCTCTATCATCGGTCACACGGGCGGGTAGTGCGGGAATAACTGTCACGGTGTCTCCCTTTGGTAATTATCAATAATTAACAACGCTTCAGTCCTGACGGTTCCTGCGGATCGTGCGATTACAGGACCGAAGGCGACTGAGGTGTTTGCACACTTACGAACCAAAGGTCATCAAATACGATGGCCAGAGGTTCGGGGTGTTATTAGGCCTTATAGGTTCCTCCGGTCATCAGACAGCTGGAACCTGGGGCCTGGGACTCGCCCATTGACGATAAGGAATTATTTGGAGTTATTTACCCGCACTACCGCAGGCCCCCTCAAGTTTGGAACTGGTTCTTTTACTGGTTCATTTACAGGTTAGAAAATTAATTAACGTTAATAAAGTGTGGCCCATAATTTTAAAACCCAAGTTAGTTGTCTGCGTCATTATTTCCGGGCTTGGGGAGCAAAAAGTTTGGGAGGATACGTGGGATCCTCTGTAAGGTGGATGAGGGGAAACAAAGAACCTCTTAGACCTTTGGAAGGAGGCAGTCCTGGACAAGTAGAACGCCAAGGCTCTCTTAATGTCCAGGGTGTGAAGGGACCTTTCCAGGTCTGATGTAAAAGTCCAGACCTCAACCTGATTGAAATGCTGTGGCAGGATCTTAAGAGAACTGTGCATAAACACATGCCCACAAACCTCAATGAACTGAAGTAATGTTATAAATAAGAGTGGGCCAAAATTCCTCCACAACAATGTGAGAGACTGATAAAAGTCGCACAGAAAATGATTACTTCAAGTTATTGCTGCTAAAGGTACAAGCTATTGAATCATAAGGTGTACTTAGTTTTTTTATTCGAACACTGTAATATGTCATGTCTTGTTCATCCTGATGTTGTATTTACCTAATTTTAAGACCTTCTGAGAACCAGATAATTTTTATATTCTGATACATAAAAACATAGAATTCAAAGTGGGTGTACTTTCTTTTTCACATGACTGTATCTGCTGTATCTGCTTTATCAGCATGTTTTTCATGCTTGCTGAACCACTAGCCATGTTATCAATACATGTCCAATAGACTAAGTTGACAAACTAGAATTTATAGGCTGGCTTACAGTCTCCCAAATGAAATTAGACTGTAAGATAAAATGTTCACTTGGAGTACTTGCAGAGCTCGTGACAACAATTTATAGCCAAAATCAAACATATAATTTGATATTTGCCGTTGACTATAATACTATGCAATACCATGGCCATCTATTAAAAATATAAAAAACTAATAATATTGAGAACATTTTAATGGGAGTTTCTACAGCTACATTTGAAGCTTTTTATGCCAAGCATTATATTAGGGTTTTCTTCTCCATTTTCTTCATTCTGTAACAAATTGGTAACAAAAATGCTTCTCAAAATAGTACCACATTGTTCATGCAGGGTATGTCCAAATGATCACCCATCAATACCACCTCAACTTGTGCAATTGAAATCCCTGTTTATGGGCAAAAGGGTTTGATACAAGCCACAAAATACAGGTGAAACAGCACTGGAATAATACAAATAAGAATAAGAATTCAAGGGTTAAGTTCATTTGAGGAATATTCTTTGCAAGACCATATCAATGTAAATCATGGGCTAGGATCTTACTATTCATGTTTGACAGCCCAAACCCACTGACTTGAATCTCAGCAGCAAATTGTCAGTAGTTACAAATTCATTGGTTATATTTCCATTTGCACATTAGTTGTGTGATGTGGTGTGTGAGAAGAAATGTGAACACTGATTTAACTAGCAGCAATTCACTCCTGAAATTTATACCAATGGACTTACACAGTATAATTCCTCATTTGGGTTGCGGCTGTATTTTCACCTTTTGAATTAGTGTGGATTAATTGCAGAGGCTCTCTATATTTTCCTCATGAAAAATTAAATTCCATCATAATGGATATCCTCAATAAATAATAGGATTCTGACCTGTGATATGAGATTGGAAATGAACAACAGTCTCTCAGATAGGGAGTATCTCTAGAACAAAGCATTTATCAGAAGAGCTCAAATTTGTTTTTCTTCTCAGAGACAAACGACACAGGCTTAGAACTTTGACAAGACACAGACACCCTAGGATTATACTACTTCTGATTAAATCTGCTGCCCTATTTTTTTAAAAAAAAATAAAACTAACCTAGAATCTTGTCAAGTATCTTTTCTATTTGTTATGAAGGAGAGCATACAATCTTGGAACCCCAGTCCATTCCAACATGACATACTCCAAGGGGAAGTGTTTTACAGTATGTGATAATTTTGCCTGAATGTGTAGATCAGCTGCAAAAATTACTTCTTTTGGCTATCAGCATATTCCACAGTAGTGAAGAGTACCCTCTTTATTTACTTAAACTAAACCATACAACAAAAGACTCCCAAAGGATTGACTGGTTTACCTCAGACTGACCTTATCTGGTTCAATTTCTCCCCTGAAAAAAACAACTGATTTGCTATGTTGAAATATCACAAATCCCCAACTAATTCTATACATCTCAGATTAGATGCAGAGATCATCTGTTCACTCCAGTTAAAGTTCAAACTGCTTGGGAACTGAACTTAATCCAATCCCTTTTTTCATGTCTATATACAATTTTTTTTCCTGAACAATAACATTTGCATGCACTGAGAATTACAAAAATAAATTGCTGATTTATTTATATCACAGATCTCACACAATGCCACAAATGTCAGAGAATTGTATTTATTTATTTAGTGCCATTTGTAGGCTGCCTTTCTCCACAATGTTGGCTCACAATGTTAAAACAAGTAAAATAAAAACACAATAAAACACAATTAAAAAGCAATTAAGCTATTTTAATAATTTAAAAAATATGATTAAAAACATTTAAAACTTTAAATAGAATTTGGAAAATAATGAGCATCATCAATGGCTTTCCCCCCTGTAAACGGGCACCATAATCTGCTAATTGACAGCAAGCAAAGCTACACATAATGACTCATGGCTGGATTTATAAATCAACCAGGTCAGGAAGGAGAGTATGAGGTGAGTGAGTGATGGCAAAGATGGAAAGGAGAAACAGTAGCAACTTTACTGCAGAACACACCAATAGTCTTTGCAGTAATTATACTGATAAAAAAAGTATGATCTGGAACCAATAGTAATAATATATGATAGTGACAAATCAAGTAATGTAAAGAAGAGCAGCTTTATCTGTCATGCGATATGATTAACATTCCTATTTGTTGCAATTCCAATCTCCATTAACTAATTGGTTCAAAAGATCAGAGCAATAAATGCCACAGTAAACATGAAGACATTGCCTCTTCTTATAAGGAGGTTCAAGCAATTAAGTGGCAAAAGCAGAACTAGATATGGATCTATAGTGCACTTTCCAAACTTAATGATTATAGGTTAACCAAAAGAGCTGCAAATGTCAAGAACTTACTAAATTAATTTAATACAGTCATACAATTGTATGTGTTATAAAAAGAAGAAGAGGGGTGCTGGAATAGACCGTACACATATTTTATTTTATTTTCCCACAGTGGCCAAGCAGATACTTGCAGGAAACCACAAGGAAACATGAGAGCAACAGCACCTTCCAACTTACCATGTACCCCAGTAACTCTCACTGAAAGGCAGAACTGTATTGGTAGTAATATACAGTAATCAAGTCTAGTAACCACAAATAGGTTAATCCTCCATGAATTTAAAGTTATCCAAGTAAATAACTATCAATACATTTTGTACTGTGTTTCCCCGAAAAGAAGCCCTACCCTAAAAATAAGCCCTAGTTAAGTGAAACCCTGCCCTCCACCAAGGACTCACTGGGATCCTCCAAGCCCTCGAGAAAGACTTTAAACTTACTCCGCTCCTCTCCCACTTTACTCCCTCACTCATGAAGGGGCTGGGTGGCCAGGGAAGAAGGAGCTGTGCACCACCAGGAACTTGCTCCAACAGCTCTTGGGGCTTGCGCCTCTGCAGTGTATGCGCTTCCTCCCTCCAGTGTGTGCCCAGGTGAGGCTAACAAAGCACAACATTGGAGAAGGGAGGCAATTTTGGAGCTCGGGGCCCCGCCAGCCAGCCAGCCAGGCCCCCCACCCTGCCTTTATTTTTCCCCTCCCCTCTTTCTCCTACCATAACCCTCCTCTTGTTCGGCTCCCTCTTTGGTCCCACTGGCAGGGCCACTGCCATGTTGTTGATGTTGCTGCCACCCTCTCTTCAATCGGGTTCACTGGCTTCAGGTCCCCGCCACCATTCACACCAACACCGCCCCCTCCACTGCTGCCGTTGTTTCCCTCAAACAAAATTTTCCCTTCAGAGTCATTCCCTATCTTAGTCCCACCCAGCACCCGCCAGCCCTGATGGGAGCCTCAGCCCAGGCACTGCCACTGGAGGAACCTGAGCCATCACCATAGCACCTCCTGACAGTGGGGGAGACACCCCTGGAGGAAGTAGCACCAGGTGCATTTAAAAAAAGGGAGGACAATGGGAATAAATTAATAATAAATAAATAAAATAAATGATGGTATTTGAATAAATGTAGATTGTTGTACTTGAAAAAAAAAACATCCCCCCCCCAATATGCCCTAATGCAGTTTTTTGCCCAACATAAGACCCTGTCTTATTTTTGGGGAAACACAGTAGTAACAGATTCTATGGCTTAACTACATGATGAAGTACTTCCTTTTTGTTCTAGATCAAGAACCAGAACTAATCATAATTATATTTTGTCAAATCAGTTCTGATTTATGATTACCCTCTCAGAGTACCTTCTCTCCCTGAGGCACCCTCATGAGTCTCCTCCTGTTCCACAGCTAGAGGGTCTCCATTTCCATCCACTTTCTGAGGTAAACTTTGTGCTTCTTGAGGATCAATTACCTCCATTCTTAGCTTTCTAATTCTTTTGGTTGGCATAAGTACAGTGGTGCCTCGCATAACGTTTTTAATTGGTTCCAAAAAAAAAACCTTATGCGAAAAAAACTTTATGCGAAACACCATTTCCCATAGGAATGCATTGGAAACCGGTTAATCCGTTCCAATAGGCATGGATTGGCGTCCTTAAGCGAAAAAACCCATAGGAAACATTGTTAAACGATACAATGTTTCCTCCATTGGAATGTATTGAAGCTGACTCAATACATTTCAATGGCTTTGCGAAGTCAATTTTTGCAAATTTAAGTGTGTCGTAAAAGGGTCAAAAATGGTTTTAAATGCTTGGATTAGCTTCTGCACCCTCTAAAACGGATGCAAAAGTTAATTTGGCTTTGATCTGACTTTTCGTTAATTTATGCTGAATTTTTCCCCCCAACTTTTGACAGCTGTCAAAATCTGACAGCTCCATTGTTTCCTATGGGGGAGAAAAAAATTCACAAAAAATTAACGAAAAGTCAGATCAACGCCAAATTAAGTATGCACACATTTTAGAAGGTGCACTAACGATTCCAAGCATTTAAAACCGTTTTTCAACATGTTAAGACCCTTTTGTAATTGAAAAAATGAACATCGTTAAGTGAAGCAGGGGACCTAAAACGAAAAACGTTAAGCGAAGCATGGTCCCAAAATCGCTATGTGAAAATCACCCATAGGGAAAAACGTTATACGAAGCACAATCTGACTCTGAAAAAATAAACGTTAAGCAAAAAAACGTTAAACGAAGCAAACGTTATGTGAGGCACCACTGTATGTGTACTTCTTTGATAAGAGTTAGTTTCTATTGCAGAGTTAGTCAGGCCTCTTTTTAAAACACACTTTTTTACTGTTGTTTTCTTTTCCCATTGTTTTTCTGGGGTACTATGTAGATCACACTTGGGAACTAAAGATGGCTGCTCTTTTTCTGGCACCACGCCAGTCACAATGTTTCTTGGTCTGAGACAACCTTCTTGCCTCCAGACACAAAACAAATTTTGTTTTCAAGCCTCTGGTTTTTATGTTTCTTTCACCTCAGATCTGTTCTGACCCTGGCTTCTACTTCTACAAGCACTCCCTTAACTCTCAGAGCCTTGGATTTTAAGCTAGCCCACTGGGTCTGTTCAAATCCTGGACAATTTTTGTCCAGTCGTGTTCGACTCTAGGAGGCGGTGCTCATCCCCATTTCCAAGCCATAGAGCCAGCGTTTTGTCCGAAGACAATCTTCCGTGGTCACATGGCCAGTGCGACTTAGACACGGAATGCTGTTACTTTCCCACCGAGGTGGTCCCTATTTATCTACTTGCATTTGCATGCTTTCGAACTGCTAGATTGGTGGGAGCTGGGACAAGCGACGGGCACTCACTCCGTCGTGTGGATTTGATCTTACAACTGCTGGTCTTCTGACCCTGCAGCACAGGCTTCTGCAATTTAGCCCGCAGCGCCACCACGTCCCTTGTTCAAATCCTGAGGTAACCTCAAAAGGAATTTTCCCTTCAGAGTCATTCCCTATCTTAGTCCCCCCAGATCTGGGATCAGAAGCTCCACCACTAACCTTTACCACTAAAGCTCTAGCAGGACACCACTTCTTTACCACAGACCTCTGACTAAAAGGTACCCTTGACTCAAAGAAAATTCACTTTTAATTCTGGCTTGACGGGATTCTTTTGCATCCTGCCGCTGGACACCAATTGTGACGTTCACCTCTATGAAGCACCTACTTTTTGTCCCCTCAAAAAGGTTCCAATCTTTTGTTTCCCTCAGTGCCACCAGTGGATTACCTCTATCCACAATATAAAAGACGTTTGTCCAAACACTTGTCTGGTAAATGCAAACAGAACTTATTGAAGTGTAGCAAAATTAGTAATAATCACAGATGTTCTTCAGTTGTCCATTGTACACAAGCAAATCATTCACAGGTCTCTCTATACACATTTTCTTCATTCCATATAATTAATTACCACCTTCTCTATCTCTTTATCTTAACCAGCTTAGCTCTATTAATATCTGTTCCTTCTCTCTCTGACTCTCTGACTCTCACTCTGACTCACTCCTGACTGACTCTTCCTCTCAGGCTCCGCCTTTTAACCTCTCTCTCGGCTTCGCCTTGCAAACACATTTGCCTAGTACATGAATAATAATGACTTATTTTGCATAACAAGGGCTGAAAACTACACTGACCAATCCTTCCTATGGGTGACACTCTCTGTGCTGCTCTGCCAGCCTCACATGTTCCAGGAGATCTTGGCTGGTCTATTTCCAAGGAGGCACAGTGGCGATTTAAACACCTGGCCTCTTGCTCATAGCCAGTTGCTCCAACTTACTAAGCTATACCAGCATTAATATTACACCTGAAGAAGAAGAAGAAGAAGAAGAAGAAGAAGAAGAAGAAGAAGAAGAAGAAGAAGAAGAAGAAGAAGAAGATTAACTGCATGTGGTAAGTCCATTCTGACTTATAGCAACCTTTTTCATGGTTTTCCAGTCAGAGAACACTCAAAGTAGTTTACCATTCCCTTCTTCTGGGGACATCCTAGGACTGTGCAGCTTGCCCAAAGCTAAACAGACTGGCTCTTCTCTCAGGAGGCACAATGAGGGATTTCTCTCCAATCTCTGGCTCCACAGTGAGATGAGAATAAAGCATTTAGCAGGACTTTTACATGTGAAAAATGATGTAAACAGATGCGCCCATTCCTCAAGCCAACAGGCACATATATTTTACTGGCCTCCTTTATGTCAGTTAGGCATTCCTTTACATAATCCAAACATCTTGTTTTCTGCTAAAAATCAGAGAACTGATCACACCCTTTTTTATTATAATGAATCTAACAACCTTGCTAATAAAGACAAAGCTTTATCAAATTGAAATTTTAAGGAAAGAAGAACAAAAGTGCTTATAAGATGTCTCAGGGTGATCTTTTCAGACTGTCTCAGTAGCTGTGGCATAAAGTTACTGTCATAATAGCAAAGAATGTATCAGAGAAATGATGCTGCTTGTCAGCCCAGGAAATTGAAAAGAGTACAATTGATGGGTGTCTTCCTTTAACAGGTTTTTACTCTTTTTTTTAAAAAAAAAATAATTTCAGCCAGCAATGTTGTTATTCAAAAATTGAATTTTAAAACACTATTAATTGAATGCTATTTGGGAAGTAAGATCCAAGCTACAGCTCATAAATATGGTTTTTGCACAGTCCTTCCTGCCACCTGGAGATTACTATACCTGTCTTATTTGCCTTCACATTTTTCCCTTCACCTGATTTTTGGCAGTACTTGTATATTTGTTTGTTTGCTTGTTTAAAAAGGAATCATCATAGAATCACAGAATAATGGAGTCAGAAATGGCTCATAATGGCATCATGTCCAACTCCCTGTTCAATGCCAGAATCTAAATCAAAGCATATCTGACATGGCTGTTCAAGGTTCTCTTGAATGCCTGTGGTGTTAGAGCACTCGTCACCTCATGAGGTGATTGGTTCCACTGTCATACTGCTCTAACATTTTCTAATGTCCTTTCTACTGTCCACATCCTACTTAAAGTGTGGTGTCCAGACTTGGACATAGTACCCGAGATCAGGCCTAGCCAGTTCTGAGTAGACAGGAGCAGACATGGGATTTGGAGACCAAACCGCTGTATTGCAGCCAAAACTGTGCTCACAACCCGGGGTTCAATCCCAGGTAGCCGGCTCAAAGTTGACTCAGCCTTCTATCCTTCCGAGGTCGGTAAAATGAGCACCCAGCTCACGGGGGGGGGGGGGGGTGTCAATGTGTAGCCTGCAGAATTAACTTGTAAACCGCCCAGAGAGTGTTGGAACCACTATGGGGTGGTATATAAGCAGCACACTTTGCTTTTAATGCAGCCTAAAATAGCACTTGGCTTTCTTTTTCAGCTGCATGACACTCTCGGCCCATATTCAACTTGTGATCTACCACAATTCCAAGAGCCTTCTCACTAATCATATTATGGAGCCAAGTGTTCCCCACCGTGCATTTGATTTCATTTCCCTAAGTGTAGATTTTTGCACTTATTCCTGTTAAATTACATTCTGTTGTTTTCAGTGTTTGAGCCTATCATGATTTTTTTGAATTTTGTTTCTGTTTTCCACCATATTAGCTACTCCACCCAGCTATGTGTAACTCTCAGTCTTGGCTACTTTGGGAGCAGCAATCTAGGATCCCAAGCCCCCATTCTGAGTATTATGCTTACACCAGTGATAGCAGGAGATCTGCAGGGCATCATGATCTCATTGACTCAGTGTCTCCTGGATTTCATTTGAGTCACCAGGTCTCTATCTCTTCTCTGGGTAAAGGGGTCCCTGTCTTTTCTCTCTCCCAGGGGGTCCACTCTTCCTCAAGCTTAGGATTCACATCTACACTCTATTCTCCCTCACCTCTTCTCTTCACTAACTCCCTTGGTGGTAAAACCTCCTCTTTTATACTCCTCACCAGGTAGGTCCACAAAAGTCCACAATCAGTTAGGGACTGTTTTTCAACAACAACAACAACAAACTCCACCAGGAGCTCAGTTTGTGCCTCTGCTTCTCCTCAAGGGTTAAAATCTACATGTAAGGTGCTTTGTAAAATAAACATCAGAAAGATCTTTTTTTACCCATTGTCCTTTACCTGTTTCCTACTTTCTTTTCATTCTGTTTCTACCCAGTAGTTCAATCATCTGAGATTAGTTCAATCATCTGAGAGCTGCCGCCCTCTCCTTTAGGTACCTGAAATCGTATCCAAACTCAACTCCAAGGATCCTCCATGTATATATATTCCTAGTCCCCCAGGATGCGCTCCTCAAGAGGATACTCCACCCAGTAGTTCCCCGTCCACTTTTCCTACGCATCTCTCCAGTCTTTATCCCCAAAATGTCTTAGAGTTTCTCTCAAACTTTCTTCTCCCTTTGATACTTCCAGTACAGTTTAAACCCCCTGGACAGACAAGTTGGATATCCTTTCTGCAGCCTCCTTCACTACATCGAGGTTTCTTATCTCCACCTCTGAAGATGCCCAGATAGTTGTGTAAAATTAAAACAAAATTGTGTTCCATGAGTTCCTGTGAAGCGGTGGATCCCCAGATATCCTTGGATTAAAACTCCCAGAAGCCTTCACAACTAGCTGTCCTGGGCAGGATTTCCGGGAGTTGTAGTCCAAAAACATCTGGGGACCCAAGGTTAGGAACCACTGCTCTAAATCAAGAAGTACCCATTTCTGGGCACAATTCAAAGTGCTGGTTTTAATCTTTAAACTCTAAATGGCTTGGGTCCAAACTATCTCAAGGCCATATATCTCTTTATGAGCCTTAAACCATTGCTACAAAATCCAATAACTATATTTGCTTTATCAAGTAAGGTTTGTAGGTTCTCTGTTATCACCAACTTGTTTTTTCAGTAGACAATGAAAACCATAAAGAAAAATAATGTTAGATTAAGCATTCATAGATGAAATTATTCAGGTTTATGACATACATCTTCTCTACACACACACACACACACACACACACACACACACACACACACACACACATCTCCAATATATCAGCAGTGTAAGATTTAACTCCTTTGAGATGGAAAGAACTGATAAAATTGATGAACTGATTATACAAATCTGTGTTTTCCTTCCACTATCATGAAAACTCCTGCTTTAAAACTTCATCATATAGTAAAGAAGATGGATAGATTCATTCACCATCTGCTTAAGCAAATACACTTAAAGATGCTTCCACAAGTGTGATTAAGTGACAGCAGATCTAGGAGCAAAGAGTACTCAGATTACAAAATGATGATTGTACAGCTGTAGCCTGCATCATTAGGGAGCCATAAAATTTTATGTTCCATTTGGATAGCAAGGACCTTTGTTGAAGATTTGGCGGAATGGGCAAATCAAGAAATGATCCATTTAGTAGTTGTTGTAAATTTAGAAAGGCCAATGAAACAGACATCTTAAGCTACAATTAACATTTACCACTACAAAAGTTGTTTTTGATTTTTCACTAATATTGAAGCCATAGTTTCTAACTGCAATACATGCTGTATTATTTTGCCTAGATTTATACTTGATGAACAAAATGTCCTAGTTCTCAAGAGGATATCCTTCAGATTTAATGATGATAATGGTGATGATGCACTACAGCTGGAAAGTAGATAAAAGGAATAGGTGTTCCGATTATATCTTACACACAAATTCAGCAGGTATAGTTCCCCACAAATCAAGATTATCCTCTATGAGCCATCAGAACCATCATTTGTAAAATATGCAACATATTACTCAGGAAGAAAAGTTGTGAATAGCCATTTCAGAACACAAAACATTGTCTCATGCAAATACATGTAACACAATGATGTACAAGGTATGTACATGAGTGTATTGTATAATAAAATGGAAGCATATATGTCAAAAGGTTCAGTAATGCATTGTAGTATGTTTCCATGTAGCTGGTATGTATAGAGTGCAATAATCACTCTACAATATCAATATCTAAATCTCTGGTTTAAATGGGACACTCAGCACCCAAGATGGCTTTTGCATTATCCCTATCCAATGAACTTCCCCTGTTAAAAATATCTGGACAAAAACGTCCTCTTAAAATCTTAAGACTCAGACAGGTTGATACAGGAAGAGTTACTCTATGGATATTTACTGCATTTTCCATGCAATTTGGGATTTCAAGTACTGAACTGGACTGGAAGATAAGTGTGTAATCAGTGGAGCTTTCTTAAAACTGGTATAAGGTGACTCCATCTTTCCATACAAAGAATTATGTGCCATCAAGTCAATTCCAAAATATGGTGACCTTCCCAAAGTTTTCTAAATTTTAAGTACTCTCAAATAATTTGCAATTCCCTCCTTCTCCTGGCATTCTGGGACTGCACAGGTTGCTCAAGGCTGCACAGGTGGCAGGGTACATAACATTTTCAGCTACACATACTCCAAGTAATTTTACCTGGTCCCTCTCTTAGAAGACACAAGGGGAAAGTGAACTTCCAACCTCTTACTCCACGGCCAAGTTTTACCAGTTCTTCCGTTTGTCTAGGCTACTTAGAATTTTGGCATTATGCACAAACTGAAGTTTTTGGATGATCCTCAAGGGCAGCCTCACATCCAAATGGGAGTTTACCAGAGCATGGATCATCATGCCCTCTTTGCATGGTCATAGTTTGGAAATGAACTGAAACCTGTTGCTTCTATGGATTCTTCCCTTCTAGAATAGGTCATATACCTAACAGTCAAGCATACAAAGAATCCACACACAGTACTTTGGAATTTAATTTCACTGAAGTCAGAGAACTATTCCCTCACCCCCATAGCTCCTCCTACACAGGGAATTATTGTGAAGTTTTTTTTTTTAAAAAAAGAAGATAATTAGGCAACAATTTTAACAGTGGGAGCTTCCTTTGTTTGTATATATGTTCACGTTTGTGCACATATGTGTGTACAGAACCAGAGGAAGAGTAAAAAGAAAGAAAAGACTCTGGAAAATGAAAATTTAAGATAACACAGTATTTATGTCTTTACTCACCTTTCCTGTCAGTGCAGAAAAAACCCCAAGGATGCCTCTTACAATATTAAAACCATAAAACTCTTTCATTGGAGAAATAAACATGTTTTCACAATATGCTGGAAAATCATTATGGTGCAGATCAAACAGACCACAGGGGGAGAGAATTCATCCACCTACACTCTGCATTTAAAATATTCAGAGAGTGAAGGGGCACTTGGATCACAAATGTAATCTGCTGGTAATGTTCATGTGGAATACGTTTTCATTCAGGTAACCTAATCACAAACCATTCAGTACTTTACAGGTCCTAAATTGGGTGGGGAAGCCTATCAGCAGTGGCTTAGAGAGCTTTTGGTGAAAAATAGATTTCCAGCTGCGCCCATCTCTGGAAATCTCTGACTTTGCCACAATGGCACATGCCTTCTAGTTAGATCTCATTTGGATTACTCTAACATGGCATTATATCACTGGTTCCTGAACTGAGGGGGTAACCCCACAAGGAGGCATGAAGACCTTCCAAGGGGGAAATATAAGTCCGTGGCATTTTTGTCATCCTTTACATTATATTTTTTGTATTTCTGCATTGCTTTATGTTTTTCCTTTTTGTGGCCAGAACAACTCTTCTCCTCCTCATCCTCCTGCTGTTTGTGCTTAACTTCAATTTTAGATTACAACTGAGTGGCAAAGAAGAGATGAGGAGGTATGAAGATTTCTCAAAAATTAAAACTGAAATGTAAACAATGGAAGGCCGAGACATTTGAGAACCACATGAAGCTATCTTTGGAAAACTGGCAAGTTCAGCAGGTCCAATATGCTGTATCCAGAGTGTTAAGCAGGGCAGTTTCAGCAAGCACGTGGTTCTCTTATTACAACTGATTTGCTGTGTAATGGTCAGTGACATCAGCAGATCTGTTTCTGGGCATATTTCAAGGTGCTGGTTGTGGCTCATAGACCCTTACACGACTCGGCTCTAGGCTATCTGAAGTACTGTACTACATCTCCCCACATGTGCCTGCTCAAGTTATAGCCCCTTTGGATGAAGGTTTTCCTTCGGTCCCATCACCTTTACAGGCCCATTTTGTGCAGACACACAAGATGCGCCTGCTCCCAGGCTGTGGAACTCCCTTCCAAGAGAGGCATTGCCAGTCCTCACCTTGTTATCTTTCAGTTGGCAGTCAGGTACCTTTTTATTCAGAAAGGTCTTTATCAAATACAGTATCTGACTGCTGAGGAAGGACCTTTAATGGGGAATGTTGTTCCCCTCCAAAAAAGTTTTCAATGACCTTTTTCAGTGGGTGGTAGTGGTTTTAATATGACAATCCACTTAACTATTTTAAAATTATATTGTAGTTATAGCGGCATCTTTTCACAAACCATATTGCATTTTTAACTGCATCCGTTTTTAATCATATTGTGTGTTGTGTTGGGAACCAAGAAGATGCATCCCTGTTTCACCCCCCCTGCTACTCATGATGCAATCAGACAATTCACCCTGTGGGTCATTGTGAACCTGGAAGCTGTTATGTGTATATAACATATGGATAAGACAATTTCCTAACCAACAAGGTCTTATCCAATTTATCCTGCAGCAGTTTCCCAGGAAGAGAATCAAAAGCCCTTTTCAAATCAAAGAAAGCTGCAAACAGTTTCCTCCCACCTGAGGTACTGTATTTCTCTGCCACTTGAGCCAGAATCACACAACGTGGTTCTATTAGGGCAGAAACCAATCTGTTCCATCCCAAAGACTCTTGGGTTTCGATGCCAGCTAGCAACCTATCAGGTGCCTTGAGTAAAGCTTGCCAACAATGGATAAAAGGCTAACTAGGTGATAATTCCCTGGTAGATGTGGGTATCCTTTTTTAAATACAGGTACTATTATTGCCATAAAGGTAAAGGTAAAGGTTCCCCTTGACATTTTTAGTCCAGTCGTGTCCAAATCTAGGGGGTGGTGCTCATCCTGTTTTCAAGCTGTAGAGCCAACGCTTGTCCGAAGACAGTTTCCAAGGTCACGTGGCTAGTGTGACTAGGGAACGCTGTTTTACCTTCCCACCAAGATGGTACCTATTTATCTACTCGTATTTACATGCTTTCGAACTGCTAGGTTGGTGAGGAGCTGGGACAAAGCGACAGGAGCTCACTCCGTTGGTTGTGATCTTATGACTGCTGGTCTTCTGACCCTGCAGCACAAGCTTCTGCGGTTTAGCCCGCAGCATCACCATTGCCATAGCACATGCTCAAGGTAGCCTTCCAGTGTTGTCTATTAAATAGCTGGAGCAATCTCCTCTAAACAACAAATCCAAGGCAATACTCCATTGGCTATTATTTTGCAGCAGCAGAAGTTTCCTAACATTTCTTTCAAATGCCCCCCCCAGGTTATCTGAATTTCATATAGTATATGCTTAGCACTAGGAATGCTGCTGATAATGGCTCCCAAACATTTTTGGAATGCATAACTGCTGTTTTGTTACCTAGAAGGTATCATTTTAGATATCTAGAGATCACAAGGCTGTTCATTTTCTGTACATCAGCAGAGCGATACAAAATACTGTAATTTTCAGACTTGGCAAACTCTATACTAAGGCTTTTAACATCCACGCAACCAAGAATTCTGGAATTCTACAAACCTAATAGTTCTGCTAAGCTACATTTGTCTAAGCTACATTTTGACTGTGTACATCTCTCCAAAGGTACAATTAAAGTTCATACAAACAACAGATGGAAACAGGAAAAAAGCAACTGAACCTATTAAATGTGTTAAAGAAAAAGCATTTTGAATGTCACAAATTCAGCCTTTCTCCACTACTTCAGTACTTTGTTTTTATTCCTGTATTTAAGCATTTTCAACAAGTATTCACTTGTCAAGAACGCGAGAACGTGCCATAAGCACACAGATCACAAATCGGTATCCTGCTGTTTTAGGCTGACATCAGCAGATTTTTCACACATAAAATGTGTTTTTTTTTCTTTTCTCCCTCAAGGCAATCAAAAATTTTGATCCCCAAATGCTTCAGCCACCTGTTCCAGCCGTCAGGGAAGCACTTTTTTTAAAAGCAAACCCACAGTACAAAACTAAATTGCCACAAAGTTAATAATGATTCAAGTTTTCAAAAAAAAAAAAATCCCTCTGTTTTATGAATGTGGGATACGGTGTTTCTGTATCCAAAGTTCTAACTGCCAGGAAATGAACTGATATTGATGCACAATATTCTGCCCATGTTGCCAGAAGGAAAAAGGATGCCAAGCTTTACCTAGCAAAGACCAGCCTGAATGCTGATAACACCCATGTCAGCGGTCAAGTTGATTTACAGGTTACACTCATACTCATGACCATTCACAAAGTGACACCAAGCAAGAGAAAATCCCAGAAGCTCATTTCTCTTTTCACTTCTCACCCAAACAAAAAGCATCATTAACAAGTGTGAATGATGTTATCAACATTCAGGCTGCCATTTGCTATCTAAAGTTTGGAATGCTTTTTCCTGATGGCAATATGGCAATATCAGGCCACTTCCTGACATTTTGAATCATGGATACAAAAGCACAGTCATAAACACCCTGAATTTCCTGGCATTTTAAAATGAAGGTTTAAATATACATACATGACACACAAATTCTCACAGAAACTTTCCTCAAGTTTAACCTAGTGCTAAAGGATCCCAGAAGGTGAACACATGATCTAGACTGAGGTTGCTGGGAGAGGACAAAAGCAAGAACATCTGGGATGTGGCTGTAGTCCATCAGTGCCAAAGTATTTTGAAGGGTTGTTTTTGGATTTAATGAAATCATGTAGCAAAGGTGTAATGCAACACTACAACAGAGGAACATACACACCTTTTCGCCTCTCAGGTAAACTAACGTTGCCATGTTTGCTCTGCAGAATTCAGATGAGAAAGCTGTGTTCCAATTTCCAAACCTTTTCATTAGGCAAGCTGAGGAAGAAAAGCTGTATCAGACTAAAAACTCTACGAACCTGCTGTGTGCCTTTTCCAAAATATGTCCCCTTGCTCCTTGAAATTAAAAAAAAAAATGGAGGGCTCTGAATTAGCAGAGATTGTTCACTGGAAACTAAGGTCAAAATAATCCCTACTATGTAAAAGAAAGATAAGGACAAAAATTAACTTATTTGAAATGAGGTATTAGAGGAGAACGGCACCAAAAAGGGCTCAATCAAGTCAATCCTGAACTCTCACTAGAGCAAAAATGAGTGAACGAAGGCTTTCCTACCATGCGCATACAATGAAAACAGAGAAGTGAAAAGTTCTGGGGAAAGGGAGGGCAGTAGGAAGACCTAACAAGAGAAAGATTGTCTCTATAAAGGAAGTCACAGCTGTTAGTTTGCAAGATCTAAGCAGAACTTAGGGAAAAGACAATATTGCTAGGAAGGTTGGCATTAGGAAGAGAGAATAACCGAATGCAAGGCTGTTGGCTTAAAAGCTCTGAACAGAGCTGTTGATGATAGGACATTTTGGAATTCATTAATTCATCCAGTCACCATCCATCAGGACTTCAGATTGCCCCAGACCTGGAACTCATTACCCCTTTGAAAACTTGCATCAGGAGCTTGGTCTCAGAAATCCTGAGAGAATGAGCACTAAAAGCACTGAAGGATGGGACAAATACAACCAATTGTGCTTTATTAATATGGAATACTTTGAATATGCCTTACAAAATTGTATGCTAAATTCCTGGAGATAGATGGCAAAATATCCCTCTTTCTGAATGACTGTCAGTCCAGAAATTTTGTTAAACCAAACCCATTTTGTTTTTACTCCTTCTGAAATAGCTGTAAAACTTTGTTCACATGTAATTTTCCCTTGCCCCTTAAAGCATTATATTCTCTGCCTGGCAAGCCTTTAGTATGCATGCATGGTATCTTTAAAAAGTCATGTTTTTCCCTTTGAAAGGCTGTTTTTGAAGATCAGTATTACAGCCCCTGCAGCCAGGATTCTTTCTAATTTTTTTTAAAAAGCATAGGACTAACCATTCTCTTCCAATATAAGTAAGAATGGTATTTTCAATTTTTATGAGCTATGTTAAATCTTGGGAGATTTGTTGTTATTGTTTAGTTGTTAAGTTGTGTCTGACTCTTCATGACTCCATGGACCAGAGCACATCAGGCCTCCTATCTTCCACTGCCTCCCGGAGTTGGGTCAAATTCATACTGGTAGCTTCAGTGACACTGTCCAGCCATCTCGTCCTCTGTCATCCCCTTCTCCTCTTGCCTTCATACTTTCCCAACATCAGGTCCTTTTCCAGGGAGATTTCTCTTCTCATGAGATGACCAAAGTACTGGAGCCTCAGCTTCAGGATCTGTCCTTCCAGTGAGCACTCAGGGTTGATTTCCTTCAGAATTGGTAGGTTTGATCTCCTTCCAGTCCAGGGGACTCTCAAGAGTCTCCTCCAGCACCACAATTGAAAAACATCAATTCTTTGGTGGTCAGCCTTCTTTATGGTCCAGCTCTCACTTCTATACAATAGTGACTGGAAAAACCATAGCTTTGACTATGCGGACCTTTGTTGGCAAGGTGCTGTCTCTACATTTTAAGATGCTATCTAGGTTTGTCATCACTTTCCTCCCAAGAAGCAGACATCTTTTAAAATTTCGTGGCTGCTGTCAGATTCCCTGGAAAAGACGCTGATGTAAGGAAAGTGTGAAGGCAGGAGGAGAAGGGGACGACCGAGGATGAGATGGTTGGACAGTGTCAATAGACCAACATGAATTTGACCCAACTCCGGGACGCAGTGGAAGACAGGAAGGCCTGGCGTGCTCTGGTCCATGAGGTCACGAAGAGTCGGACACAACTAAATGACTAAACAACAACAAATTTTGATAGGAGTAAAACAGTTTTACTTTTAACAATCATATCTCAATAACACATTGCCCAAACTCCCCCAAATTTGGCACAGTGCAACATTGATCTATTACAATTGTGCCAGAATTGATGTTGATGCAAAATCCAGTTTCAAAGTTACAATTTTTTTTGTTTGGGCTGCCCCTATTTGTTGAATTGCCTTGTAGAAAGTTGGTTTGCTCTGCTGCACAATAACATCATAAAACTATAATGAATACAAAAACTTTACCAATCCTGCATTACAGACCATAATAGTAAGAACCCACCTGCATTTGTTTTCTTTCCTGGAGCTTGCTTTTTTTTTTTTTAAACTTGATTATGGTCCAATATTTTTTGTTTCATCTGTTTCATTTATGCACCCTCAGCAGCTTCAAATTGGATCAGTGTTATCATTATAGAAGAACAGAAAGCCTGTGGATCTAATTAGTTTCCCTTCTTGGCTCAATTTGTTATCAATTTCATTTAATACAAAGTTGAAGAGAAAAGGCTGAGATACATATGCAAGGAACATTATCTTGAGAAATATTTCACACAACTTCAACAACACCTCAACTTGAAATGAATATTAACAAAAGAGATGTGTGACTGAATTGCAGTCAGATGGAAGCTTCTTTTTATCCCTCAGGCAAGACAAAGCGCCATAATTCAAAAGACAGATCATCAGCTTGCCCTTTATGATCCTAACATTCTTAAAGCTTCATTCAAATACCATTTAAATCAGACTTATTTAAGCTGGTTTAGTTCTGTAATTTCCAACAGAATTAAACAACAGGAATGTTCCTGGACCATCTAAGATATGATGAGCAACAAATCTAAATGTATCTACTGGCAGAATTCTGGAGAGCCATTGCACAGTGAAACAATGTGCAAGTGATTCAAAGAGCTTTCTTACCATTCAACAATGTGCATCATGTTTGTAAGCACACACAGACATACACAACTGCATTCAAAGACATAGTTCTGCATGCAGCAAACATATTGCATTCACAGAATGGCAAAGGTTAGAGCATTGTGTGAAGAAAATGAAAACAGGTCTGAAAATATTCTTCTTATCATAGAAGAGATTTTAACATTGCACCCACTGTAAAAGTGATAAAACCTATGGGAACCATTTAGTATATCTGTATGCAAATTACCACAGAAGCTTTTGTAGAACAGTGCTAAATAGTTACCTTCTATTCTATTGTTCTGTGAAAATCCCCTGGGACCAATAGTAATAATAACACGAATCCAGTTGCATAGTTATGGTAACAGAAGGGAAGTAGTATTACTCACAGCAGTATATTGCCATTAATTAATAAGTTTCTGCTTGGATTCCTGGTTGCATGCCACTGGTGCATAATGAGGAACCAAAGCAAGGACTCATTAATTTGTTGCAGTAATTTACACCATTTCCCTTCCACTAGCATATCTATGTAACAGAATTTTGGGCAATGAAATGCACCTATAGGGCAGAAGCCAGCCCATGGAGATGGCAGCGTCTATTGCACTGAGGATTCTCGTAAGCTAAATAGTGCTCTGTTCCTCTCAACACGGATGGATGTATTATTGCCCCACATGAGTTGCACAAATGATATTGTGTTGGCAGAGCAAATGAATATTCTACATGACAATTCTAAAAATGGGTACAGCCAAAAAAACCAAACAAAAAATCCTTTTAAACTAGGCTTCATATCACTACCTTAAGTAAAACTATTTCACTACCCACCTACATTCGGGAATAAATATCCCCAGATTTAAAACAGATCATATAAATTGAAAACAACAATCTTGCTTATAATGAAAGAGAATGGTGTCATAAAGAGATGCCAAGGAGGGGAAAATCCCAGAATCTGACTTCTCTTTCCATCAATTAACCACTTCCTTTGTTGAGTCAACCCATCTCATGTTAGGTTTTTCACTTTTCCTACTGCTCCCCACCATGACTTTTCCCAGCAATATTGTCTTTTCCAGTCAGGTCCGTGCAAAATAGGATAGCATCAATTTACTCATTTTGGCTCTAGTAAGAGTTCAGACTTGATTTGATTGAGCACCCAGTTATTTGCCTTTCTGGTAAGGCTCACATCCACCACATTTCAAATGAGTTGATTACCCCACCACCACTTTTGTTCATTATTACCGTATTTGCCGGCATATAAGATGACTTTTTTGGCCCAAAAACATGCCTCCAAGTGGGGGGGTCATCTTATACGCTGGGTGCACTTCAGTTGGGCCAGGAAGGAGCCGCCGTCACCATTCAGTGAGTGACCCGTGGCTGTGCCAGTTGGGAGGGAAGGCAGGCAGGCGAGAAGGCAGGCGGTCGGTCCAGACGGAGGGAGGTTAGCAGAGCCAGCCATGCCTGAGCAGCCAGAGCCCACCGCCGGGCTGCCCGCTGCACTGCGCCACTGAGCCAGCTGCCCACTCGCCCACCTGCTGCCTGAAAGGCGCTTCCCCTCCTCCTCTTCCGCTGCTGCCGCCCGCCTGGCCACTTCCCCTCCTCCTTGCCCTCCTCCTCGCTGGCCATAAACTTCCAGGGCGGGCCCAGGCAGAGCCCTGGGCAGCCGCTGCCGGTGCCACAGCAGAACCGTCCACTCTATATTTTGAGTGGAAATGTTGGGGGGGGTTCATCTTATACGTCCAGTCGTCTTGTATGCTGGCAAATACGGTATTGTACATGCTATGGATTATTTTGACCTTGGTTTCAAATGTTAATCCCAGTCCCCCCCCCCTTATTTTTTAAATTTCAAATGATGAGGCAACATCTTCTGGAAAACATGCAGGCAATATGTCTGTAGAGCAAAGATTTGGAAACTGGAAGATAGCTGTCGAATCTGCATTCTGCAGAGCAGGCATGGCAAAAATAGTTTACCTGAGAGTTTAAAGAGTGTGCCTGTTTTTCTGCTATAGGTGTTACACTTACACTTTTGCTTCACCGTTTAATTAAGTCTGAAACAGCCCTTTAAAATATTTTGTCTCCGAGGGACTCTGGCCACATCACCGCTGCCTTGCTTCTGCCCTCCCACAGTAATCATATTACAGATCATGTGCTCATCTTCTGGGATCCTCTAGCACTGGGCATTCTACAACAGGGAAGTTGTTCCTGGAATTTGTGTGTAGCTTATGTATATTTAGTTCCATTTTAAAAAGCCAGGAAATTCAATTCATTAGAAAACCTCTGGCTTATGAATGTGGGATATTGTGCTTCTGTGTCTAAGATTCAACATGTTGGGAAGTGGCCTGATATTTCTGCACTATATCATGCCCTCTTTGTCCAGCAGGAACAGGGATGCTGCACTTTACATAGCAAACAGCAGTCTGAATGTTGATGACACCTATGTGTCAAGATGGTCTACATAGGATACCCTCTTGTGCTCACTACCATTCAGAAAGAGGTACCAAGCACAGGAAAATCTCCGAATCTAACTCCTTTTTTCATCAGTTAACCCAAACATAAAGCAAAAGAAAGGGCTGTTTTAGAACAACTTCTCTAGGTATCTATTGCTTGGAAAATATGGACAATCATCAAGTGAAGTGATGGAATCTCTGTTTGGAGGGGGACAATTGACAGGGGCTTATATATCCAGATGATTAATCACACTCCTGAGTGAACTAGCTCTTGAATTGATTGCAGATGTGTATGGAGAAAGGTGGCTTTGATTTCACATTTTCAGATCCTGGATTTTGAAGATTCGGGGGATGGAGGTCTTTTTGATTTCTTCTCATCTGCATCAGAAATCTTCTTTTTCTTCACTAAAGCATGAAACTGGCTAAATATCTATCTTTCCTGCTGCTCTTGCTTTTGAATCTGGATGCTGCCCATGTTTCAAAACCAATGTGATGATTTATACATTCTGGTATTCAGGAGGAGGCTGAGAGAATAATTGACAGTATTTACTGCTCTATTCATCTTACTATATAATTTTTTCAGTCCCAATGACACAGCTAATTAGACGTCCTATTTTAAACCATCCTTTTCCTTGCTAGTGTCGCGTCCTCCTAGTGTCCCTTGTTTGTTCTCCCCAAACTCAGGTCCATCTGCAGGATGTGTTGCCTATTTTTACGCTGCCACCAGTGAATCTAGTCCACAATATCCCAAATATATCTCAGGCACGTGCTGCCAATATAACAGGTTCATTGATCATTTAGTTGGTATCTAAATCACAGATGTAAATCACAGTTGTTGAGGATGATTCATTAAACTGGATTTAATTACATGTTTACTTGTATGGGTTTATTCACAGTAACCTCTTTAACAATATTCTTTAATCATCTACCTATTCTCTATTCCTTTTAACACTTTCCTATTCTCTATAACAGTCCAACTTTCCATTCTCTGTCTTAATTCTCTCAATTCAAAGTCCTGTCCTATCATAGGCTCCTGCCCTTGAGCTCCATATGATGGACAGGAGTGACGTGGGCATTCCGCCACAGCTAGCAATGTAGGCACTATATTGCTGCAATATTGGTCCAATTTCTGGCATTTTTAAATTATGGATACAGAAGTCCAATATCATTCATAAACCAGAGGTTGAATATATTTTTTTTAAAAAAAGAATTGAATCAGTCTATTTCCACATAAAATGTCAATTTCACATAAAATACAACTCCAAATCAAAATGAAAAAAACATTGCAAAGCATTTTTCTTAAATCTTCCCCCATCTTTTCTCATTCTGTAGACCTAAATGTCATCAAATATTTTGTAAACTCTCAGTGCCTGATAACTTTTTAATTTCTTTTCTTTATTTCTTTTTCTTTTGTTAAAAGCACTTATGCTTTTTTTAAATAAAAGCACAGTAATGTAGGAAAAAACTCTAAACATTTCAGTCTAGAGTCGGTATGTGCATTTAATTTTTCATTTGTCGCATATCTTCTATTGTATCGCTAGAAAGGTATACTAAACCTGCAGCTATTAAAAATGAAAGTGGGAACAATGTACCTAACAAAATGAATGATTAGCAAAGGAAAATGGAAGTGCTGATGGAGTGATAGAGTAGTATTCTTGACATGTACGTGGGTGGCACAGATTTGCAGGGTTTTCATAAAGATTCAGTATCTCGGTTTGCACTTACCATTACACTCATGAATTCTGCTAAACCATATCACTACTGCTACATTTTCCCCTTGGGGAAAGATTACTTAGGAGAAAAATGTGCTGCAGTGAAAAATGGGAGGGAGTTTCAGACTGGTGATAAAAGATACAGTTACCATAGTGTTTCAGGATCAATCCACCTTTGAAATGTTTTAAGGAGCAAGTCAGAAAAGAATCTGAGTGCCACTCTACTTAAATAAGCCAATGGTTAAACTCAGTGTAAGATAGCTCTTTAATACACTTTGGAAACCTAGTTCAGCAAAGAAGACCAACAATTGAAGGAGATGGGATAAAAAATTGACTATAAAGATCACCCTCCAATTCAGAGCTTATACCTGAGGCTAGAATCAGATGACTGGCAATGATGACATGGCAAATATGATGGCATAAACAGATATGTATTAGTCCAAATATTACCAAACTTCTACAACTGCTCAGAAATATTAAGAAGCTCGACCTGGTCATTCTTGACTCACTGTGTGACAAGTATCACATGGTATAGTTTTGAGAATTTGCCACAGAGTGAGTTGCTATATGGAGCCATCCTGAGAAAGAGTGGCTAGTGAGGGTATGGGAGTGGAGGCTGACTCCACTCCCATTGCCCAGATGGGAAATAGGATGGAGGTTGCTGGGTGAGATGAATGATCAAGATATATAAAATTTTAAATTGTTTTAAAACTTTATACTAAATGAAAGGAAAAAAAATTCTGAATTGTATTATATATATTAGACTTTTGGCAGGAACTTAAACAACTACATTAACAAATAATGCAGACAACGCTTTAGAACTGGGATGGTCTGGTTCAAATATTTTCCATTGACAACATAATGTAAAACTCAAGGCAAATCAGTCCAGAGTTTCCCCCTTCAATCTGTAGTTCTTCCCTCCACTTCCCTCTAATTTGTGAGCTAGATTTAAAGGTGCCCTTCAATACATGGAATGACAATTTCATAAACAGAAGAGACTCAAATTCAGTAAAGAAGTTGTGAGTAATGGTTTTGGATCCAGAGCCAAAGTTTCCTGAGGGATGATGTCAGTAGCCCAGGTATTGTAGAGGGGTTCCACCTTGTAGTTGTCACCCTCCCCAGATGAGGCCTAGATTCCCCAACTTTCAGATACAGCTGAGAGACAATGCCTTGGCAGTGCGTAGGCCAGTTTGGGGGGCCACTCTAATCATGGACCATGATAATCCTAAGGAATTAATTTGCATGTCCACTGCTGGCTTTTTAAAAATGCTTTTGGGGGCTGAAGGAAGGTGATGGGGGAGGAGGCTTTTCCTTGCTATATAGAAGAGCCAATGTTTCTAAAGGCCTCCAAGAGTGGTAATGTTTCTTTCCTCATGGAATATTATTGCGGCTGGCAGCCCGGGGGTTAATTTGTAGCACAGAAGCTGCACCACTCTCCCCAAATGAAATTGGATAGGGCAGAGAGTCTAGGCCTGATTCTGTAAAAATGATTTTGGGGTTGAAGCGAGATGCCCTCTGTCTTATTTGGAAATAGAATGATTACTTCTGGAAACTGTAGAGAGAGAGATGGAGGAAGCCTATAGAAGGAAATCAGAAAAGAGATTTTCCTTCCTCTTTCTATCCCCTCACACCATTTTCTAAATGTTGGGCAAAGGAGGCAAAAACCTGAAAATGCTCCTTTAAGATCCGACATAAGATCCAACATAAATGTAAATTAATAGCCAATTACACACTAAATGCACTTTTGTTTCTTTAAAAAATGAGACTTTGAAGGTCAAGTTGAACCATTAACATTCCTTATCTAGAGATATGGCATCCTTTAGCACAAAGACAGACAGCAGGCATGGTCAGTTTCAGTTTCTTGCCAGCCAGTGTTAAGATTAAGATTACTTTTAAAAATATCTAGATTTCTCTAAGGGTGTTGCTTGCTGCCCATTCATTATATTTATTTATTTAAAACTTTTACCCCACTTTTCTCCTCAAGGTGGTTAAGATCCTTGAAAGACAATATTTAAAGATGAGAACTGTGAGTATACAGCAGTGGATTTTAAAAAGGAACAAATACCACTCTGAAAGATGGTAAATACAAATAATCACAGCAACAATGTCTAACAATCAATCTAAAAGTTAGTCACGGTCCCGAATAGACATGGTCTAGAGGGGCGGGGTATAAATTTAATAAATAAATAAATAAATAAATAAATAAATAAATAAATAAATAAATAAATAAATAAATAAATAAATAAATAAATAAATAAATAAATAAATAAATAAATAAATGAAGTCAGCCATGTGGCCAGTCACTCATGTTAGCAGTCAGTGACAGAAAGCTTGCCTGTAGAGAAAAGCCTTTGCCTGCTTATGGAAGGACAGTAAAGATGGGGCCAGTTTGGCCTCCTGTGGGAGGGAGTCCTGGGGGCAACAACAGAGAAGGCTCTCTCCTGTGTCCCCATCAGACACACCTGCGAAGGTGGTGGGACGAGAGAAAGGGCTCTCCTGATTATCTTAACAACCAAGAAGGCTCCTAATAGGAGACATAGTCTTTGAGATAGCTGCACAGGCCATTTAGGGCTCTATAGGTTTAAAACCCAGCTCTTTGAATTGTGCCTGGAAACTGATTGGCAGCCAGTGGAGCTGCTGTAACAAGGTTTTTATGTGATCCCTGTAACTAGCCCCAGTCAGAAATCTGACTTCTGCATTTTGGACCTGCTGAAGTTTCCTCACTTTCCATCGGTGGCCCCACATAGAACAAGTTACAGTAATCCAGCTGGGAAGTAACTAGGGCATGTATGACAGTGGCCAGATCAGATCTCTCCAGAAATAGTAAGAGCTAGCTTACTAGTTTTAATTGTGCAAATGCTGTCCTGGCCACTGCTGAAACCTGGGCATCCAGGTCCCAGAGATGAATCCAGGAGCACCCCCAAGCTGCACACCTATGTTTTCAGGGGGAGTGTAGTTCCATCCAGTACAGGCTGCATCACTATTCCTCAGTCTGCCTTTCGATTGACAAGCACCACTGTCTTTTTTCAATTTCAGTTAAGTTTCAGATTATTCAGCCTCATCCAGTCCATTACTGATGCCAAACACTGGTTTAGAGCTGAAACAGCTTTCTTGGATTTAGGTGGAAAGGAGAGGTAGAGTTGGGTGTCATCGGCACACTGATGACACTAAATCCAAAAACTCCAAACAATCTCTCCCTCTTGTTTCATGTACATGATAAATAACATAGGAAACAAAACAGAACCCTGAGGGACGCCACAGGTCAGCAGCCAGGTTGTCGAACAGAAATCCTGCAGCACAAACCTCTTAGTTCTCTCCTTCAGGAAGGACTGGAGCCACCGTAAAACAGTGCCCCCAAGTTCCATTCCAGAGATATGAGTCAGGAGGATACTATGGTCAATGGTATCAATCAAATGCCACTGAGATGTCCAGCAAAATCATCAGGGACACAGATCCTCTATTCAGTTCCTGGATTAGGTCATCCACGAAGGTGACCAAAATTGTCTATGTCCCATAACCAGGCCTGAAACCAGTTTGAAATTGGTCTAAATAATTTGTCTCATCCAGGAATAGCTACAGCTCAGATGCCACAATTCACTCTAGCACTGTTCCAAAGAATGGAACATTAGATATTGGTCGGTAATTATTCAGTTTTATGGGATCCAAAGAGGGCTTTTTAAACAATGGTCTTACTATTGACTCCTTTAAGCAATGAGAGTGTCACTTCTTCTCCTACCCATTCAGCTAGTCCTTTTCTCACAGCTTTTATAAGCCAGGAAGGACAAGGATCCAGCAGACATGTGGTAGCCCTCACTTCCCCAAGGGTCCTGACCAACATCTTCAGGCTGAAATAACTGAAACTCATCAATTAACACAGGGCAAGCAGGGACCATAGTTGAATTCTCTAGACTGAATCAACTACAGCATCCAAGTCAGAGTGCATCTGAGCAATTTTGCCTACAAAGTGTTCGGCAGATTCTTCATAACAACTTCCAGTGTGGACTGCATTATCCTTCTGGGGTCCAGCATGTAACAGGCCCTTGACCATTCAAACAAGTTCCACATACACAATGGTGGCAGAGAAGAATGACTTATTTGCCACATCCATTTGCCATGGCCTTCTAAGGGGCCTTAGCTCATGTTTGATCAGATTCACTCTGAGTCTTCCACCACTGCTGCTGAAATCTTCGTTCCATTTGTTTCATAGCCACCAGCTAGGTGGCCAACTTGGCTCTACTTTGTGGAAGGAGACATTTAGGAGCAGTCATATAAATGGCTTTTGCCATTTCCTCTTTCCAGAGATCAACCAGGGAGTCAACAGAATCACCTGCCATTGAGACAGGGAGCTCCCCTAGGGCAACCAGAAAACCATTTGGATCCATCAAACGCCTGAGGCAGATTGTCTTCGTCTGACATCCACCCCCACATCCCCGCACACAAAGTCTTTGGATTCCAGTAAGTCCAAATTGCAACAGATAATGGTCTGCCCTTGAAAATGGAACTACAGAAAGTTACTTCACATCCAGGACACTGGAATTTATGCCAGTACAGAAGATTAGTCTAAGATGTGGCTGGCAGCATGAGTGGGGGCAAATGCCATTTGAGACAAACCTTTAGTCATTATGGAGGTCATGAAGTCTAGAGCGTGACAGAGCTATCTCAGCATGGATCTTGAAGCCCCTAGCATGACAAGCCAAGGGGACTCCCACACTACCCCTGAGACCTGCTCTGTTAGTTCTGGAAGAGAGGTTGTTGTGCCATGGGGTGGGCGGTACACCAAGAGAATCCCTACTCTGTCCCAGGCTCCTACTTTCAGAAACATACATCCAAACCTGGGGAAACTGGGGAATGGGGAGATGGATGGAATCTTGATAGACCACTACTATACCTTGCCCCCTGGCCTTGCCTGCTGCTGCACCGAGAATCCTGGAGGACAGAGCTAGGTGAAATTGACACCATCAGCTTCATCCAGTCAAGTCTCTGTAATGCAAGAGAGGTTGGCATGCTCATGCAGGATTAGGACCTGGATGATTGTTGTTTTACCAATTACTGACCTTGCATTTAACAGCAGCACTTTCAACCCAGGAGTTCTGTCAACAAGGTCATCCAAACACTTTAAATCTGGGGAAAGCTTAAGGGAAACCAATACCCTGTTCTCCTTCCTTTTTATATAGTGCCGAGGCTGCGTATGCCTGCCAAAGCTACCCCTGAACAGTTTCAATGACTATTCCCCCACTGCCACCATTACAATCCCTCCCATAAAAAATCCATTGTTCCACAAGCAGCCCAAGACCCAAGTTACCAATTTATGCACTACTACCTGCAACTCCTCCTGTGACTCCAAGTGCAACATCAAATGTGCACTTATCACCACACTTCACATGCGCATAGGTGCGGCCTCTGTAGAGAAGAGCCGGAAGGACATCCCATTCAGAGGATAAATAATTATTTCAATTATTTGAAATAACCTAACCTTCTGTGAATTCCTTTGTGCCTTCGCATATTAGTTTCATACTAATCCAAAACTTACATCTGCAGAGCCAACTTTTTCTGGATATCTTTTCTCCTTTATATGAAAGATAAAATTCCCAGTTAACAGCATAATATAAACAAAGAAGGAAAGAATGAAGGTCACTGCTTTCAGATGGTTTGAGTTGTAAATCTCCTATGACAAGAAGATGACAACAAAAATTCTGTATTACGTGCAATTTTTCTGCTATTTAAAGAAGAAAAATACATAATTTTGTATTGAAACATAAAACTAGCCCTAGAGTTGTTTGATCTGGATCCCTATTATTCAGAAAAGAACTGGTTTCACCTGTAGGTTTTCACTTTATGAGCCACATAATCACATTTGGCCAATGATTAGCATTACTCTCTCATTTTACTATGCAATGTAATTAAATAGTATATATTTTTTTAAAAAATGGCTATTAATATGCCAAACATTTTACCATCCAAAAGTGTCACCATCTGTTTTATTTCCTCCATGCTGCCCTGACACCTGTTGAATGGTACAGCTGGCTATTGCTACTCCTTCTGTCAGCTCTGAAGACCCCACTATCATTTATGTACTACTTGCAACTTTTTTAAAAGAATGAGACATTAAAAACTGAGCATCAGAAGCATAGCAGGAGCCCCACAACTGCCAACTTTGCAAGTCCCTTCTCCAAAATCTTTGAGGGAAGTGTTGCAATTATGATTCCAGAACTGAAACAACTACAGTTGAAAATGAGATGACAATTTGGAGGAATCTGACAAGTCTTATCCATAGAGTAAACAAAAGACCTTTCTTTCCACAGTTTAGTTCAAGGTGTTAATCTCTGTTCATAGGACTTTTAAATTAGGGATGGACAGTGAAGACCATGGGAGAACTCCAGTGAAGAGCATGGGAGAGCTCCCCAAAATACTTTATTTATTGTGTTGTTTGTGGAGCTGACCACTGTAGCATTCTCCATTTATTAGATCTATGGTTCTTGTTGTATTAGGTAATGGTTTATGAATATTCATATTGCTGTGAGGCGGAGCCGAGAGAGATGCTATAAGAGGCGGAGTCAGCAGATTAAGTCAGATAGAGTCAGTTAGAGAAATGTATGAGTCAGGCAGGAGAGAAAAGCCAGACAGAGTAACAAGACTGTGTAGCTTGGGAAACTTAGATGTGATTAACTACTGAAAATATTCATGAATCAATCTATGTAATCAATAAACTAAAGTTTTATTTAAAAGGACTTGAAGTGTGGACCTGAATCTTCTGAAGTAATGGTGATTGAGAGATCACCTGGTGGCAGCAAGTGAAAAGAGTGAGGTTTGTTTACCTTTGTGTGCTCTGGGGCTTGAAGGTCAAGCAAAAAGGGCACGAGGGTGGATGCCACAACCACCTTGCTGGGGATTTTTTCCCTCCAAACAGGCTCTGCCTCGCCTACTGTCTAGCATGGGGGGCGGCACTGTGTGCAAGGGAAAATAATTTGGTTCCATGGTTTAGCTGGCCATAAAATTTGAATGAGGGAAAATGAATCGGTAATGTAAAAACAATTGGGAACATTCAACCAGGTATATATACTAGGTGACTGTGATTTGGTACAACAAAGGTATGGAATGTATTGTTAGAACTGGGGAACATTTCCCTCATGTGATCAGGCCCTGAGGGGAAAAATATATCTTGCAGTAATATTTCTCTGTAAGGGTCTTTTCCCTCAAGAAATCTTTCAGAAAATCTAATGGGATTTGCATTTTTCAAATGGAAAAAAAACACCAAGTTGCACAGGATTCGTACAAGTCCACTAGAAAACAGTACCTTTCCTATGCAGAATTCATCTACAATGGGCAGAAGAAATGCCAAGCCGTGCATTGTTGCAATTATTACAGTTCCTGTGCAGAGTGGAATTCACTGAAAGGGCATCAATCTGACTGGTGCACAGGCAAGTCTTGCTGGGGAGTCTGAGAATGAAAATACTCAGTAAAATGAAAAGATTTGTGAGTAGTCATCATATTCCTTTCCTAAACAGCTCAGAATCAAATTACCTGAGTGAAGTGTTTTAGGTTTTTTGTTTTTTTTTAATATGCTGGCTGATCTTTACACTGTAAAATGCTAACCTATTTTATATTAGTATTTAAAAAACATTAGTATTTTAAAAACATTAGCGAGAATCCTATTACCCACTTACACTTGTGTATTTGGCATGTGCCCAGGAATGCAACCAGCATCTTGTTAATAAGCAACAATTTGTTGCCAAGGCTTATTTGATTGCTGTCACACACATATAAATCAGTAATAGGATTCTAGTCATTAAGAGATACAGCCTTCTTTTATTTCAATGCTGCTGGGTGAAAAAAAATATAATGATGATGATGATGATGATTCTAAAAACTCAACATCCTAAAGTTATAAATCCTATATTCATATGGTAAGAAGTACCCCCTACCTCTGTTCAGAAAGATTCTTCATAAAATGGTGGAAACCACTCATTAAAGCCAAGTAAGTAACAAATCTGTGGCTAAACACTATGTAGATTTACATGTTCTCAGTGCTATTTCTGTTCACAATTATCTAGGTGTCTCATTATCCCATTTCCTAGTTCAAGTTGTACTCGTTATGCAGACAGGAAACTTCATTTGTCTTATCTGGTATGCTTTTTGTCAAATCACTACCAGCAGATGAGATTGGAAACAGGAACTTTGCAGCAGCCCTTCTTAAAAACTGTGTTCTCCCCTTCCTTCCCTGCCTATTCCTCTTATTTTTATGGTATGTCTTTCTAGTTTGCATATCTATGGATAGGGATTTTCACCACTTTGGGTTAAAACAATTCAAAGCAAGAAAGCCAGGTCTACTGAAAATGCAGATGAAGCCTGTTCTACTAGTTTTTGATCAGTGTCACCATGGCCAGTAGTAAAAGCTGGAACATCAATCCCAGTCCAGGGGGAGACAAGACCAGAAGGTTGTGCCCATGGCAGATCAAGCCAAGAATTGAAACACACACCACAGTACACCAAAAGTAAGAACTCCTGCATGACTCTCACTGCATCCTGAGTAAAACAGGAGATTTTCATGTAGAAAGGCCTCTAGCAGTTCTGTAACTAGCCATTTTGGCACCTTTAAGTCAGGGCCACTAGCCTTACATGAAAAATGAGGAGAACATGGTGTCCAGAAGGAAGAAAAATTTCATGTGAACAGGGCTGGGAGTTGTTCTAGCCCTGATGGCCCCTAGCACCCACAGGGTTATTTATTTATTAGATCACAGTCTACCTTTTTCACAAGCACCAATAATAAAAGCCAAATGAAACAAATACAAATGAGTTACACAACAAATAAAAAACACATCAAAACACACCAATTAAAGGAAACAAGTCACCCACAAAAAGAGAGAGAGAGAGAGAGATTGAGAGAGAGAGAGACCCTACCATAGCAAACTAGTATAATTGTCAGGCTATAATTGAGTAAACAGGCTTTTGGCTGCTGGTAGAAGGATAACAGTGAAGGGGCACCATAGTGTCCCTTGGTAAGGAGATCAACAAACAACCTAGCAGCAGCCACTGAAAAATCACTTTTGCAGTTTCTTAATCCGTCCCTTAGTATCCTAATAATCTAAACATTTTGTGTAGGGGAGGGGATTCAGAAGAATCGCCTGCTTGCTTTTAACAGCTTTGACTGAAACCTCAGTAATATAAGGAGAGATGTATTCACCTCTGCTTCCATTCCATGTTCCATAATTCAATTTTTCCCTAAATTCTTTCAGCATAGCTCCACATGTAAGCTCTTCTGGGAAAAATATAACTTACAACAGTTTTCATTTCAAAATATTTGTCGAATACTCTGTCAGCCTTGAAGGAAACAAAGGACTGAATAGAACCTCTTCTATCACTTTTGCTTCTGTTATTATTTTGGATGCCCCAACAGATGGTGAAACGGTGTGTAAAAATTCCCACTATAGGGATGTGACTCAGCTAGGCTACAGGCTGTTAGATCCATGTAGCTGAAGCGATAATATGCTGAAGCCTATTTAATTGCTGCCTGTGAATTTCCTTCCTAGTTACAGCCAAATGTGTATGGATCTCAGTGCTTAATGACATCACTACCCATTTTCATGGTTTATTGTCACACAAAAAAGAACTTCAGTTCCTAAGATAAAGGACACCTCTAGGTTTCTGAATGTGGAAGCCAGCCACCAGTTCATGGTGAGAGAACCTACAGCTGAGGACACTGTCTGAATGAGACAGAACGTTTTCTGAATCATTTGCAATTGCCACCCATGGTGAGTTGTTAATGGCACATTGGCACCAGTTAGCAGCATGTTGTTTATTACTGTCTTCAAACACTTCTCTGTTCTCTCACTTGACCAGCCAGCAACAGTACTGGGCAGAAACACATGGCGGACAACCAGCTTAGGTAATGTTCAGGGTGGTTGCTGAATATACTCTAAAGATCCATGTTATCAATTGACTATGGTTAATGTAGGAGTTCTGTTGTCAAAAAGAAACAAAACCCACCACTACCATATGAACGTCTGTTTTATGCACTACAGCTGAACTATTGAGATTCATGAAAATGTTAGTTACCTCAGTTTCTCTTCTCAAATATGCTGTGTTTTCTACTTCTTCATATGATGTTTAAAGATGTTTCAAGTTATGGGAAACTGTTTAAAGTGTCCCATAACTTTAAACGGACTGAAGCAACAGCCTCAGGCAACAGATGCTCAGTGGTTTGGCAAAGACAACAGTAGTAGCCTCCCAGGACTTACTCTCTAACGGGAAACAAGCCAGTGGGTTCCACATAGTATGCCATGTGGCTGCTACTTTCAGATGTGGAGGACATAGTCCCATCTATTAATGCCACAGTACAGTTAACTGCCTGTTCACTTGGCTTCTGCCAATGAATGGGAGGGATCTCCATTTTGGTGTCTGCCTCAGGCAATGAGTGTCCTTGAGCAGCTATGATTTATTCCACTTCTCCCTCCTATACTGAAGCAGGAGAACCATTATGATGGGCAAATCACAATGACAAGCAACTAGAAATTTTTTTCAGGTCTCCTCAATTTTTTTGAGGTCTGCCATCTACCATATCCTTATAGTTTCTTGGGTAATATTTGGTAACCAAAAGTATGCTGTTGCTCTTCAGTTAGCCCAAAACCTACGATTTCCCTATGTGTGGATTTATTTCATGACAGGACCACCAAATGCTAATAGTAAATAAGCTACCAGACAGCAAGTACTATAGAGAGGTATTTGTAGTTTGAAATGTGATAGAATGAGAACCCTAAACATAGTGAGGAGGTCTGAATGTGTCAAAAAATTGAGATCAATGTCATGGGGAAAATATCTGTGAAGACTCTCTTTCCCAACTCACCAAACAAACCAATGCCAGGCATTCAGCATTTCCTGCTTCCCCATCATCTTACTATGAAACTCAAGATTTCTTCCTGGCTTGGGATTTGGTTTACACAGAAATATGGCAAAACCCCTATCAGAGTATTAGGGATAAAATTAAATCTGCTCACTAGATGAACTAATTGCAGCAAAATTAACAGCATTATCTAGTGGTTGGGACCCAGCGGTTCATCACTGGACTATCTGATCAGAATAAAATAAAGAACTATATAGAAGAGATACAAAGATGATGGATTCCTTCGAAGACAAATTATGTGAAAAAGAATGTGGAAATTTAGAAAGTGCTCTCAATGCAATGATGTCAATGCAAATGAAAACAAAAGGAATAGATGGGACAGCAGTACAGCTTCTTCAAGTTAAAGATACTGAAGTTGAATCCATCAACATCCTAAGAACAATATGCCAAAAATATGAAAAAAGACAACTGTCCACAAGCTAGAAATATTTAATATACATTCCAATTCAGAGAGAGAGAGAGAAGATTGCAAAGGACCATTGTATGTTTAAAATAATGTCTGAAGAAAAAAAAATTAACTAGTTTTCAGAATTTCAGAAGGAAATTGGCCTGTGTTTAAAAAGAAAAGCCTTTAAGATCATGAAAAGCTATAGACTGTTTCAAAAGAAATGGGTGTGCCACAACATTTGATTGTCCTGATGTGTAACATATACTCTGGACAAAAGTTAGGACAGAATATGGAGAAACAGAATTATTTCCAACTGGCAAAGGTGTCAGACAAGGGTATATTTTATCTCTTTATCTATATAACATAGAGCATATATAACATATATTCAGAGTATAATACAAAAATGGATTAGATTCAGGAGGAGGAGGGGTGGAAACTGGTAGCAGTGATATGCAGATGACTGTATTGCAGCAGCAGATAACCGCAATGAATTGTAACTAGAGATGGGGATGTTGACGACTCATGAAGCACGAGGTTGCCCCCATGAAGTGATGAATAACAGTTATTCATCGATTCATGGGGGGGTTATTTAAAAAACACCCGCGCCCCATGCTGCTACCGCTCCCCTGCTGCCACCACCACCTCCCTTGCTGCCACCCCCTACCGCCACACGGATTCCCTTAAGGGAATCCAGGTTGCCCTTTGCAAAGATGGCAGCTGCAGCTTCCCTACGCTAAATGAAGCACCAGCTTCCATCTTTGCAAGGGGCATCCAGTCTCCTTTTTTACACGCTGTGGCTGCAGAGGCCAAATTGAGACCTTGGCGGTAGCAGGAGCAATTACAGTAAGGGGGTGCTGGTGGGGGTGGGAGATGTTAAGGTAGGGAAAGGAACGGGGTGGGGGTACGGGTAGGCTCTGGGGGTAGGTGGCTGTGGGGGTGGGTGGTTGCCTATCAGCCTGCTGATCAGTTCATCGGTGGCTGGTAGGCAGAATTGTTTAATTTATTTTTTTTACAAAAGATGAATAAAAATGGGAAAATGTTTGTCGATCTGTATTTGTCGGGACTTAAAATTGATGAATGTGGATCAACGAATATTTAACAAATTGGCTATTTTCGTCAAAAAACCAATCCATTTTTATATTCGTCCCCATCTCTAATTGTAACAGGGACTGAGAAAGGTTAAAAGTACAAAACCGGGATAATATTTGAACATTAAGAAAGGAAGCAACAATATATCTATTCACTAGGCCAGTCCTAAATATGGTAACATTCTTCTCCAGTCTATCAAACTGTGACATACCAAGGTGACCAATAGCAGGGTATTTATTTGAGTGCTATAAAAGAAAGTACCGTCAGATGGAATGCAAGAACTTTCTATGTAGGACCAAGTATGAACACAGAGAAAGAAGGCTACCTCACCCATTTCTTAAAAAGACAAAATCAAGCCAATTGCCTCTAGAGTAGAGCCAAACAACAATGTATGTCATGCTGCAGCCCATCTACACAAGAAGGACGTTGTCTTTTTTATCTTGTATTTCAAAAGTAGAATGGGATCTGTTGAGCTTTGTTTTCTGTTTAAACTGCTATTAAGTTTTGTTGACTTGTTTCGATAAGGTGATTGTTATCATTCAAAGATTTTACTACTGGCTTCATTTTGGGAGAGGTGCTTTGTAGTTCAAAAACTGGGACAAAATATCTTAAATAAGTAAAATAACTATCCTGCCTCTACAATAACACAGACACATTCTCTGTACCTTTCCTTTTTGCCACTGTTTACCTGCAAGACAAAGTCATCTCTGAGATCCTATTAGGATATAGGAATATAATTACTTAAACATTTAAATCTTTGCAGAAACATGCCTCCCTAGATGGTATAAACCACCCAGTCTATTCCACATATTTATTTATTTATTTATTTATTTATTTTATTTATTTATTTTATTTTATTTCTATCCCGCCTATCTGGTCATATTAGACCACTCTAATAGTATGAATATCAGACCTATTGACTTTTTTTTTTTTTTTTACAGAAAATGACATAACAGTAACCTTCATTACTAGCAGTTTTGACTTTGTGCACTACAGAGCTATCTGAGCTATTTTGATCTATCTACAGACCTATCAACCTGATTCTGGTCCACGTACTTGTTCATAACTCCATTTTGCCCCTTTTATTCATTATTTTCCTCCGTGTTCTGCTCATTCACATTTTCAGTGTATTTTTTTTTCCAAAGAAACATTTCTACACATATTTCTGAACTAAATGTGGATGTAACTATGGCCTCTGCTTATCTTGTATTAATGGATACATTTCAGTTTTGCTATCTGATGATGTGGACAGGACCCTCAGAGAAGTGAGGGCTGCCACTTGGCTTCTGGACTCTTACACTTCTTGGCTTATACAAGCTGCCAGAGATAAACTGGCTGAGTGGGTCCACTGGGTAGTGAATGCCTCCTTGCAGCAGGGTAGAATACCAGCAGGCTTGAAGGAGGTGGTAGGAAAAACAAAACTGAAAAAAAAAACCTCCTTGGACCACCTGCTATTGGATACTTACCAGCTAGTCCCTAATATCCTATTCTTGGGCAAGGTGCTGGAGCAGATCCTGGTTTTTCAGCTCCAGTGGTTCCTAGATGAGATGGATAATCTAGATCAATTTCAAGTTAGTTTCAGGCTTTGTCATGGGATGGGGACTGCTTTGGTCACCTTGGTGGATGACCTATGCTGGAAACCGGACAGGCAGAGTGTGTACCTGTTGACTCTCCTGGACCTCTCAGTGACTTTTGATGCAATTGACCATTACATCCTTCTGGGCCGTTTCTCTGGGATGGGACTTGGAGGCACTGTTTTATAATGGTTCTGGTCCTTCTTGGAGGGGAGAACCCAGAGGGTAGTGCTGGGAACTCCTGTTTGACACCCTATCCCTTTTCCTGTGGTGTCCCACAACATTGTGTTTTGTCCCTGATGCTATTTAACATCTAAATGAAACCATTGTGTTGTCTTCGTTTTTGAGGTTCAGTGTCACCAGTACGCTGATGACACTCAACTTTATCTCTCCTTGTAATCTAAACAGCAGAAGGTATGAGTGCATTTGCATGGTTAAAACTAGTGTGCCAGCTGTGACTGTTTCTTGAGAGGTCCTATTTACCATGGTGACACATCCCCAAGTTATATCTTAGCTGGATTACTGCAACCTGCTCTATGTGGGGCTGCCTTTGGAAGGTGTTCAGAAACTCCACAGATCCAAACTGCAGAAGCCAGTTTTTTAACTGGGGCTGGTTACTGGGAACATATAACTTCCCTATTACAACAGCTCTACTGGCTGCTGATCCATTTCTGGGCACAATTCAAAGTGCTGGTTCTAACCTATAAAGCCTTAAGTGGATTGGGTCCAAGCTATCTAAAATACTGCATCTTCCTCTATGAGCCTGCCCGGGGAGGCCCTTCTCTCAGTCCCACCAACCTCACAGATGCACTTCGTGGGAACACAGGAGAGAGCCTTCTCTGTCACTGCTCCCAAACTCTGGAACTCCTTCCCACAGGAAGCCAGGCTGACTCATCTTTGCTGTCCTTCCGTAAGAAGGCTATAGCCTTTATCTTCAGACAGGCTTTTTCTTAGTGACTGGCTGGCTGACAGTTTGTTTGTTTTTAAGTGGATTTTAAATGTCTTCTTAGTATTGATTTTATTTAGTGTTTTTAGTATTATACTGGTTTAATCCTTTTAAAATATTTGTATGCTTACTGCTTTTAGCTTTTAAATATTATGTTTTTAATGATATAAGCTACCTTGGCCCTTCTGGGGAGAAAGGTGAGAAAAAAATATTTTAAATAAATAAATATGTTAATATGTATTTCATATGGTTTTTTAAAGCTGGGACCTACATCATACAATATGGAGAAGTGTAACATCCAAAAGATTTATGACCCTGAAAATCAAGCCTATTTGTATCAAAATTCTCAAAGCATAGTCAGTATTCTGCAGGAATAGGGACTTTCACCTTGCAACTCATGGTTGAGTTGGACTTAAGTTGCACCACATGACTTGACTTGGACTCGACTTGGGGGTTTCTGGGGCAACTTGCTACTCAATCTGAAAATCAGATGCATTTGTTTGTCATTTTGTCAACTCCCTATGTCCCCCTGCCCCTACTGGCCTACCTGCCGCTGCCACCATCCTCAAATGTAGCACATCAGAGGGCCTTTCATCATGACGCTCTAGCCTGACGTAGTCAGAGGGGAGGTCCTCTGACTTGCCTTTTCCTGTAAGTTGCTGTGGTGATGCTCTAACCCCGCCATAGAGCATCATCAAGGTGACTTACAAAAAGAAGCTGGTTGGAGGGCCTGCCCTCAGAGTACAGCAGGCTAAAGTGTCACTATGAAAGGCCCTCTGCCTTCCACTTGCTTCAGAGGGCCTGTCTACCTGTGCTGGCCTATCAGCTGGTCAGCACATACATTGGGGGAGGCAGTGGCCTTGCAGAAGTAGGAGCAGCAGATAGGCTGATGGCAGTGGGGGTGGGCAGTGGGAGGCCCAAGTCTATAATACCAGGTCCTGAGTCCCAAGCCTCGGGGGGGGGGCAAGTAACTTGGGACTTGATACCAAAATCTTTGAGTTGGGACTTGGGCCCTGAGACTTAGACTTGGACTTGAGATTCAGGTCCCAAGACTTACCAACAACCCTGGTATTCTGTTGGGTAGCTTTGCTGGTGCAAGGCATGTGACATTATTACCAGTGACAAATTAAAAGTTTGTGTTCCCATTTTAGATCCTGTGTGAAATGTCTGCAAAATCATCCATAAGGAACTCTTTAATTAACAAAACTAAATCAGGGAATTTTTAATTAGCATCCGTTTGCCACTGCCAGTGTCAGTGCTCCCAATGCACCAGCAGAGCTACGTGAGAGGATACTGGACGTTGAGTCTGTCAAGTTTGGAATCTGCTTGGAAACATATTTTAACAGAGCTGTCACTGCTTTGAAAACAATGCAAGGTTTCAGGTCAGGTCATGTTTCCATGTATTTTTCACAGTATTTCTTTTTAAACTTGTAATATACCTCAGCCTTCCACTATGGGATGAAACAAGAGAGACTATTTAAATACATTTCTAACAAAATGTTCACAGTGTTTTCTCTTGGTTCAGTGACTGATTCATGTCCAATTGTTCTGCAAGCCAGCAAAAAGAATGTTGAGAAAATCTGCTGTATAAAAGAAAAGAACAATCAATGCCAAGTTGGGCTAGGATCTCCCTTATCTTGATTGATGTACTCTATTCCTCGCTGAGCTGAGTTTGCACAGGATGAATTCAGGTCAAACACCAGGGAAAGATTTAATAGTGAAGAGAGATGTAGCAATATATCCATTCTTCTTCCTCCAACATGCAGTTTGTGTGCTTTACAGATGAGGAAGAAAATCACAATAACCACAATAATTCCTTTCATGTGAATGATAGTAATTCCTTTCCAATACAGAGGTGCAAGCTGTGGGAGCCAAGAGAAAGAAGGAGGAAGTCTTTAATTATTTCATATCTTTCACTGCCAGCAACATCATCTGGAAGTGGAGATTTTTGATAATTAGAAAGTTTCTTTCTCACAATGTGCACACAATGAAACAGATTACTTGTGAGTAGGACATGCTGTGTGACAGAAGTAGTAAGTCTAATTACTTTATCAGGTTTAAAATGCAACGAGATTTTCACCACCAGTGATTTATTACTAAGGTAAGGTGCCAGATAGCTCAGTAAGTCAGAAAACCTGGCTGTGGAGTCAAGGGCCAGATGTTTAGTCCCCCAGAATGCTTTGTAGGAGAAGAGCCAGCCTCTGCAGCATTGGGCAAAATGGCACAGTCTCAGTGTGTCCCAGAAGAAAAGAATGATGTCACTTCTGCGTATTTCATATATAGGAAGCCCTAAAAGGGTAACATACATGAGGATAGACTTCATAGCATGTAATTGCAGTTGTTGTTTTTAAGGTGCCTACAATTACAATGAAGTTAAGCTCATTTTGTTGTACATATCTGTGGCTTCCTAGCAGCCTTATGTAAAGTAAGGCTATATGCATGTCCAGCCAGCATCAGTTTGCCAAGCAAATATGCAAACATTTCAGGCTTAGGAATCTGGGTACTGAAAACTACAACTGCAGATATATGCAAAGAATGACAGGTGCCAACAACCCCATTAACACTGTGTATGACATTGGAACAGTGTCTTCTCTTCCTTAGAAGATCTGGAATGCCCTATGAAACAGGTCAGTTGCCTGCTTAGTCTGAGAGGGAGCTGGTTTCCTGCATTCAAAACATTTATACAGTCTTCTCTTTCTACCACCATGCTCTGTTACTCCTCCTATTGCTGTGTTGGATATATCTCTTTCAGAAGAAGCACTTCACAACCTGGCATGTTTTATTTCAGAATAAACCAGCACAAATGTGCACCACATATTCTTTACTTGAGAGGAAATCTTTGAGCAAACAAGTTCACATGGCAAGTCTGTATTTCTAAAGGCTGGCACAATACATGGGGAATTAAATTCCCTCTCCAAAGCTGCAGTTATATGCAGACTTATCTGGGAGTAAATTCCAGTGAACATAATAACATTTAAGCCTAGGTAGACCTGCATGGTAATGCATTGTGAAAGCAGAACTTCCATGCAGTCATTTAGGAAAAAGTTGCACAATGGCTTTCTGGAGCTAAGTATTTGTTTCAAAGATCTACCAAACTTAATTAAAATTAAATTAAAAATTTAGTTTTAAAAATTGTTTTCAGATAGTTTATTGCTTTCCCTACATCTCTCTTGTGATATTGACTCCAGTCATTAAGGTGAATTCACAGTATGATATGTAGAGTTTTCTTATCTGAGAAGCATACATTAGAGCACAACACAAATTTACTTGAACAATGTTCTTGATTATAATTGCTCTGGGGTGGTGGTAGCACAAAGTTACCACCGAGACATGAAGAGACACTCCAGCTTCCACTGCATTGCTTCCACTGCCTCCCATCTGTTCCTGCTCTTTCTCATTCTACTCACATTTGCTTTCACTATTGCCATAGTCTCATCTAGTGCTTCTCCCTCCCCATCTCCTTGTTTCATCCATTTTACCCTCTTGCTGCTCTCACATCTTCTCCTTCTCCTCATTTCATTTGTTTCTGCCGTCCTACCTCCTCTTCCCATCTCACTACTGCTTCCTCCTCCTGCCTCATTTACCGTTTAGGACTATGTGGAGAATAGCATGGAGCATACTGCTCTCCAAATAACCAGTTTTCTAACTGAGGGTCATGCAGAGCCTGGTTGGTGAGGAAAATCGTGTAGCACAGGCAATTTCCACAGACAGTCAGTAAAAAATCCTTCACCCTCAGAGGTCTTCAGGGTCCAGCAGTTAGAAAACAGCTCACACTGGAGAGTTCAGTAATGCAATGGCAGCTCCTGGAGCAATGGCTCTCATGGGTGTAGGGAGTGGCAAATTCACTCCTCTTAATGGCTACACAGGGATTTTGAAATTTGGTTAATGGCAGAGCTGGTCTAGGTTCGTGGTGATACATATCAGAAAGTCCTTCAAGTTCATGCGGCAATGCCAGACAAACTGTTACCCTTTCAATCATTATTCTCCATTCCTGAAAAGTCATTCTACCAGCACACACTTCTCCTTACCTATGCTGTGGCAGCTCCACAGTGAACTGACTGTTTAGATTTTTATACTGAATTACAACAAAATGTTTCTGCTTCTACAAGTTCTGCTTCTGCAAAAACAAAAGGGGTAAAAACAATGCAGCAGATCTAGAATTACATTACAGTACCGACAAGATCCAGTACTCCACTCACTGCATCACTATTACATAGAAGAACCAAGCTGATGAAGTAAAATAAAATGGCTGTATTTGCCATGCATTCACATTGAAAATATAGTTTGGATTTTATTTCCACGAGAAAAGGCTCTTTCATACTATTTATAAAGCATCTTGTAACCTTCAAATTTAAAAGGCTTCTATGATGTACTAATAGAATTGGAATTGTCCTCATAATTTTGAGTTCTTCATAGGAGATAAGCTTGCTAGAAATAAACTCAGTATAAGTACGGCTTCATATCTAGTGTGAATTGCTTATTCTGTACATCAAACCATCCTGCTTGGGGGGAAAACAGTGTTGCAGCTTGAGCGTACTCCTGCATTGAACTGTGAGCCCAGATACAAAGGTATCAGTGATGTCCAAGAGTGCATTTGCACGGTTAAAACTAGTGCAACTGCTAAGCCTATCTGCCGAGATGTCTGATATGGCCACATGCCTTAGTTACAACCTGTTTGCATTACTGCAAAGTCTGTAATGCACTCTACATGGGGTTGTCTTTGGAAAGTGTTCAGAAACTTCAGCTGTAGCCAAAACATTAATTGGGACTGATTACAAGGAACATATAGCTCCCCTGTTGCAACAGCTCGACTAATTTCCAGCCCCAATTTCAAGGCGCTGGTTTTAACCTTCAATGTCCTAAACAACTTGGATCCACGTTATCTGAAAGATCATAATTCCCTATATGAGCCACTCCAGATCTTATTAGGGGAGGCCTTTTTCTTGGTCCTGCTACCCACAAAGTTATGTTTGGTAAGGACACCTTAGAATGGAGTTCTGCTTCTCCGAAATTGCAGAACTCCATTCTACGGTAGGCTAGTTAGACGGTTTCCTTTTTGGCCATCATTTCACTAGCATGAAAAGACCTTTCTCTTCTGGTAAGCTTTTTTTCAGTAAGTGTCTACCTATCAGTGGGCTTTAAAAACTGGGCTTTATGTAATTTTTTAAAATAAACTTTTAAACCCATTCAAGCCCATCTTTATATACTATTTTAATTATTTAAAATATTTTTACCCCATCTTTCTCTTTAAAGGCAGCTTGAGTCATTAAAAGTGGATAGTTAAAGATAAAAAGAATGAGTATACAAATATTTAAAACAATCAAACAAATACCACTCTGAGAAATGGTAAACAAAAGTAAAACTGAAAACACAATCAAAGCAGTAAAACATAGAAATCTATTTTTAAAAAAACCCTCAGGCAGCCAGTAAATGGGAGAAAGCTTGCCTGAAGAGAAAGATTGTTGCCTACTTGTGGAAGGACAGTAAATATGGGACCAGTCTGGCCTTCTGTGGGAATGAGTTCCAAAGTCTGGGAATAGTAATAGAGAAGGCCCTCTTCAGTGTTCCACCAAGCCCACCTATAAAGGTGGTGGGACTGAGAGAAAAGCCTCTCCTGATTATTTCAACACCCAAGCAGGCTCCTAATGGGAGACAAAGTATTTTGAGACTCAAGCCATTTAGGGCTTTACAGATTAAAACCAGCACTTTGAATTGTGCCCAAAAATGAATTGGCAGCCAGTGGAACTGCTGTTACAGAGGGATTATGTGACCCCCGTATCCAGCCTCAATCGGCAATCTGACTGCTGCATTTTGGAGTCGCCAAAGCGTCCTCTACTTTAATAGGATATCAGCTTACATTTTTAGGTTGTAATGATTTGTTGTAATTTTTTTAATCTTTTAATATTGCCTGTTTTAATATTAGAAGCCACTTTGCGTCCTCTTGGAAAGAAACAGCAAAAATGAATCAATGAACAAATTCTCTCCTTTTTTCTCTTTTCAGAGTGTCTGATATGGAACATAAAGACCTACATTGAGCTTTCATTAGATGAATGGCTTCTCCATGTTTATCATGAAGAAACACAAGAAGGTCACATTAAAATATGTAGCTGGTGAGACTTGCCTGGGGTATGTACTAAAACCTGCACTGGCTTAAAATGGAGTTGAAGTGCAGGATCATTACCTACATTTACACCTCCTCAACAAAGTAGAATGTGTTAAGATGAATCAGATCAGTTAAGGCACTGACGATTAAATTGCTAGAAAAAAGGCATAGAGCACTGGATTTTCAAAGACAGATTGTAAAACGTAAGTAAAAATTCCATATGCATTTGACCGAGTAGAAATGAATTACTGTATCTTATAATTGGGTAGTGCAGTTTGGTAGCGCAGACTCCTGGTGCTTTGTATGGAGCTCAGTTCTTTTTGTACATTGAGTTCTTTTTGTCCCTTGTCCCTTACAACAGAGTAAGAGGGAACAAGATATTTGCAAATATTTGTCCTTGATGAAAACAGAAGTCTCAACACATTGAGACTGCCTGTTTAAAAAAAAAAAAAGGAAAAGGCACACTTGCTGCAAGATATTTCATGAAAGCAAAAAGAACAGAACTTTTTTACAACATCAACTGTTTTTCCAAAGATTTTCTGTGCAACGTGTAGTTTTTGCACACAAAAAGACAGTTCTCTGAATTTTGTACTCAGCTGTGCCAAATAGATAATTAAATTAAATTAATAAAAATACACAAACACTCTTCTAATCTCTCTCAGTATGAAAAAAAATGTCTGAAACATTTTTGTACTTGCCTGTGAGGATGAAATAAGCAAATAGTTACATCCCCTGTATAGTGGGAGCTAAAGGAGAGGTTCTGAGAAGATTGAGCAGAGGAAGACAAAGATATTAAAAAGATAAAAGAAAGAAGGACAAGTGTAACATCATCATCCCAACACAGTTACCAGACAATGTTTGGTCCAGAATTGAGGCAGAGGTGCATATAGAAAGTTATTTATTATATTTTAGGCTCTGAGAGCTTTCAATATACTTATATTGTATAGGGTAGTGGAAGCATCCAGAGACAATAAACCACAGTGTACTAAATGAGCAACAAGCTAATTGTCCAAAATTCCTGTTAGCAGTGGAAATAAGGGAATAATACATAGCAAAGCACATTTACCCAGTAACCATTCATGTGGCAGGTAAGGGCAAGAAGATTGCAGACCGAGTTGTCAGATATGACATACTCACCATTGAGAACTATCAGACAATATATTTTACAAAATAACTGCATGGTGAGGGAGGCCACAAGTATATTTATTTGTAATGCAACAAAATCAGAGGTGCCTTGGGGTTTGCTCACAAGCAGGTACAGGACAACATTCACAAGTGGCCACTTTCACACAGGAGTAGAAGGAAAGATTCTTTCATTTTTTCCCACCTTTCCCACTGCTCTACAGAGTCACTATAAAACTCAAACAGAATGCTGTTCTGATAATGCCATAGTGGCCATGCCAACTTTGGTTTGCAACCCTACTGCAAATGTCCCCCAGTATTTGAACTGTTTTGTTTTGTAACCCTACCGTGAATGTTCTCCATTATCTCAGCCATACCACTATATTATTCTGTGCCTACATTATCTCTTGTGATTCCAGCTTAGGAATCTTAGAATTTTCTGCTGCAAACCTCAAATGCAAAACCCATAAACTACTGTTCCCAAGACACCTCAAGACAAGGGATTGAGGATTAAATCATTTTAAAACTGTAGCATACAGAGGACTAATTAAATACAAAAGCAGAACCAAAACAGCAGATACAGTCAGTACAACAGAAGAGAGAAGCTGAGTAACAATGTTTTAAAATAATTTTAAAAATCAAGATCAACAGGAGAGTAGGCAATTATTACTCAGTGAAATTGTAATATTCGGCTTTTGTCTGACAGTGGCCCTACACAAGTTGAGAATTTAGAAGCTGTACTGCGCGGACCCATTGTTACTTCTTCATGTTGAGGATACAAGATTTTTTTTATTACAATAAGTCTACAACAACACTTCATCTACCTTCAAGGCTTTTCTGAATAAACCTGAGAAAAACCGCTAAGAGACTTCTGTAGAGAAGGAGAGGTTTGTCAAGTTAGGTTTCCTCAGCGTTTCTTCACAATAAACTGCACAGCTTTTCCCACCACTTTAATTGAATTAACTTCAAAAATACGTTGCAGACTTTTCAAAGTATTGCCCAAACACACTTACCTTTGAAGAAGCAGTCTTCATTGTGAACAATGGTGATCTTTTGTTTTTTCAGACAGGCTGCTCGGTGCACTTCGCAGTGGTTTTCATAGTATTCACCATCAGAGCCACAGACAGGTTTGTAGTGAGGTTTACAATGTTCCATGCAGACACACTCTGCTTGTCCTGTTCCTCTGTTAACAACACAGTGCCTCCCCAAGCCACAATACTTGTTTTCACATGATCCGAGAGGAGCATCATGACTCACATACCCTAGAAAGAAAAAGGAGAAAAGACTATCATATGTGTGCCACTACCTAATGACACTGCCATATGCTGTGTAGTAAAAAAGAAGGAACAGGAAATTTTCAGGAAACAACATTTACTTTGAATCTTCATTGACTGTTTAAGAGATACATCTTGAACAGAAGAACTCGGGCTAAAACCAATTGCTGGTTCCAAATGGAGTCAGCTTGCTTGAATGAATGGGACTTGCTAATTCTATACTGCTGTAAGTCCTACTTGGCCTAGGATCCTCTGGAGAGTTTGCCGAACAGCAAGCAGCCCCAAAGTGGGATTGCCATTTCACAAGTTATGCTTCCCACTGACAAAGTCTGACATGCATACACAAGGAAGTACTGAATACCTCTTTACATAAGTAGCATAATGTCAAACTGGTGATGCTACAATCTCCTGTACAAGTAGTTTGATTGAGGAAGATACTGGCCAAGTGTGGATACTCTAACTGGGTTTTATAACTAGACTAAGCATTGTATACCTAAAATCTGAAATAAAATATTTTAGAAGGCAGATTTACTCAAAGTGTGATTCATTAAACAAGATTTATTTATTTATTTATATTTAATATATATCCAGCCCATCTAGACCGAAGTCTATTCTGGGCGGCTAACAATATACAAGAAAAATAAAATAAAATAAACAATACCATTTAAACCATAAGGATAACAATAAATTAAGTACTGACAGGAGGGAAGGCCTGCCTAAAGAGCCAGGTCTTGAGTTGGCTCTTAAAAACACCCGGCGAGGGAGCCAGACAAATTTTTGGGGGGAGATTGTTCCAGAGACAAAGGACCACTACTGAGAAGGCCCAGTTTCTTGTTCTTTCTCTCTGGGCCTCTTTCAGCGTTAGGCCCCTCAGCCACCAATCTTGACTAAAGCGAGTGACTCGTGTAGATCTAGGTGGGAGGAGGCGTTCCGACAGATATTGAAGTCCTAAACCATATAGGGCTTTATATGTCATCATTAGTACTTTGAAATCAATGCAGAAATGAATGGGCAGCCAATGCAGGGCAGCCAAAGTAGGTGAGATATTTTGGTTTTTTCTCACCCCAGTAAGAAGTCTGGCTGCAGATAAAATAGAAGGCTTCTACTTAGAGCAAACAATTTTTGACAAACTTTTATTAGGTTCAAAAGAACAAACTGTTAAGAAAATGTATAATTATATGTTGGAAATTAAGATGCAAGATGAAATGGTTAAGGAATGTATGATTAAGTGGGCACAAAATATAGGGCATAACATTGATATTGATCAATGGCTGAAAATATGGCAAAATAATATAAAGCTTACAAGATCGGTGAACTTTAAAGAGAATATATATAAGATGTTTTATAGATGGCACATGACCCCAGAAAAATTGTCAAAGATGTATACAGATGTATCAAATAAGTGTTGGAAATGTGAATCACAAGTGGGAAGCTATTATCATATGTGGTGGTCATGTGGAGTAGCGAAACAATATTGGAAAAGAGTACATGTAATGTTGGAACAGATATTGCTCTGTAAAGTGCCATTAACCCCAGAACTGTTTTTATTGAGTATGATACCTGAAAATATAGATAAGTCAAAGAATTATATAGTTATATACATAGTTACGGCAGCTAGAATTTTATATGCTAAAAATTGGAAAAGATCAACGGTACCGAAACAAGAAGATCTTATTGAAAAGATACGGGAAATAGCCGAAATGGACATTTTATCAGAAGTTATGAAGGACTATCCCCTGCAAAAGGCAGCAGAAAGATGGGATCTATTTAACAAGTGGACTGAATCAACAGGCAGCTTGTGAACAGTACATATTGAAAGGAGAACTGAATCTAGAAGGCAGAAAAGAGTAAATAGAATAATTTAAAATCTTGATATGGCAATAGGTACAGAATGGATGAAAGTATGTTATTGTCTCCCCTCTTCCTCATCAATCCCAATTCCCTTTTCCTTTTTGTTATCCCTTATAAAAAATAAAAATACAAAAAAAAAAAAAAGAAGAAGTCTGGCTGCCATGTTCTGCATCATTTGAAGCTTCCGCATCAATCTCTAAGGTAGCCCCACGTAGAGCGCATTACAGTAGATTAATCTCAAGACTACAAGCGCATAGACCAAAGTGGGGAGGGCCCCCACATCATGATTTGGGTGCAGCTGGGCAATCTGCCAAAGATGAAAATAGGCGGTACAGACCACTAACACTACCTGGATCTCCATGGTGAGCACCGGGTCAAGATGGACCCCCAGACTGTGAACCAATTTTTTTGTGGTGAGAGTCACCCCCCAAAAGAGTGGGAGTTCACCAAACCACTAACATCAGGGCCAACCACCCTCAGGACCTCCATTTTGTTCAGGTTCAGCCTCAGACCATTCACGTGCATCCACCCCATTACGGCCTCCAGACAGTGCTGAAGGGACGAAACGGCATCCACTGTTGATGGAGAAAAGGAGATGTAGAGCTGGGTGTCATCAGTGTACTGATGACACAGAGTCCCACACCCCCTGATGACCTGACCCAGTGTCCAACCATGACAAGGGGACGGACACAAGGTCGGTTACCATCAGACCACATTCACTTAGCTTGGGGGAGAACACCAGGTCTATCATGTGACTGCACATGTGGGTGGGGCCGTTATCATGTTGGGACATGTCCAAGGAAGCCATGGTTTCCAAGATCTCAAGAGCCAGGCCAAAAACCTCCACTGCCACAAGGATGTTGAAATCAAAAGCCTTGGAGTTTCCAACAGTGCCACAGAGACAAAGTCTGCCAGCTCTAGTAAGGAAATAGCTGGGTTGCGGAAAGTGTGGTAACCCAGCAAGATCCCAATACCATCCCTGGCCCTAATCAACATGTATAGGGCCTCAAGACCTGGTGCCACCATCGCGGAGCTCCTAACAACCTCTAGATGCTTTGATTTGAGGGAACAATTAATTTACTTATTTAAAATATTTTTACCCTGCCTATCTCCTTGAAAAGAACCCAAGATGGCTTACCACAAAGAAAGTCAGCATGTAAAGTTGAAAAGACCTTTGTTATACTGTTCAGTATACTTGTGACTTTACACAAGACTATAGTCATTATGGACCTGGGGGCATGTCTGATGAATACGGTCTAAATCAGTGGTTCTTAACCTTTTTGAAAGCAACGCCCCCTTGAGCCATTGAGGAAGTTATCATCGCCCCCCTCCCTGCGGTGATATCTTATTTATTTATTTATTTATTTATTTATTTATTTATTTATTTATTTATTTATTTATTTGTTTGTTTGTTTGTTTGTTTGTTTGTTTGTTTGTTTGTTTGTTTGTTTGTTTGTTTTTTTGTTTTTTGTTTGTTTGTTTGTTTAAAGACACTTAAATCCAATGACCCCTGAAAACAAAATTGAATTCCAAGAAAATGAAATGCCCCCAAAAAGTAACATTTAATGATTTAGTTGCAAGCGTATTTTAAGACACAAAAAGAAATATAAAAAGGGCATAAAAACAAACCACAATGTAGGAACTAAAAATTTCAAAATGAAAACTCTGAAACTAAATTAAGATTGGAGGAAAATATATATTCATGCACATTGTAAAAAGGCTGCAGCCATCTTCACAGGTTTGGCTTGATCCAGTGCCCCCCTACCGCCCCCTTCTGCTCCAGCGCCCCCACACCGCCCCTTTTCGTTCTACCGCCCCCCTGAAAAATGAAATCGCCCCCTAGGGGGCATTATCGCCCAGGTTAAGAACCACTGGTCTAAATAAACGGAACAAATATGGCTTTTCTGTTTTTAAAAGGCACAAATTTGGTATTAACCATTTCAAGATTCAGTTAATAACATTTTATACTACAGTTAATACAGCATGAATTCTGAAGGACCAAACATATTCCTACAATCCATACTCATATTTTATAGACCCATAATGTCCACTAAGGCAGTATAAAGACCTGGCAATCTGGGTAATTACTAGCATGGAAAACTGACAAGAACTATCAAATGCGAAATGCCAAATAGTACCTAATGTATTCTTCAGCACTTGATTTGCCTTCTTGCATGCAATAATACATGCTGTCTTCATGTGAGTAGCATATATAATGGAATTCAGAGCTGCAATCTAAATTTTAAGTACACACGCACATGCACGCACACACACATGTGCACACAAACAATGCCAAAGCTCACTGTAGGGTGCTTTTGAAGCTCATTTAAAAAGTAAAAATCTTACAGTTCTGTCTTCAGCTGTAGAGCCCTGTTCTGCACACCTCACTTGCACCTCAGAGAAAATGTGGTGTAGCGCTTAGAGCACTGGACTAGGAGACCTGTTAGTAGTCTGCATTGGTTTATTAAACTCACAGACAATGAATGGGGCATTCATCCTCTCTTAGCTTGACCTACTTAACAATGCTGCTGTGAGTGTAAGTGCAGAGGTATACTACCCTGAGCTTCCTGGAGGAAAGGTAAATAGAAATGCAACTAATAAACGATACTCAGGCAATATCCAATAGAAAGATTAAATTCAGCGGTAGACAAAGGGCTCATGTGACCACTGAGTGACATCTGCAGGGCTACCAAGTGCTACAATTCTAGTTGACCTTAAGAGTCTGATGGCATTTAAGGTAGGCTCTCCACCAGATTAAGACAAATTACAAATTCTGAATCAAATCAATCTAATTTGGGGTATTTGCACGAGGTTTAGATTGATGCAGAATGAGTAGATTAGGTTCTGAGTTAATTTACACATGGATTTGTGTCCAGAGAACAAACTGAATTTAATGGGGCACAAATATTGTTTTTGTTGTTTAAAAAGAGAGTGAAGCTTAAAATTGCCTAGCACTGAAACTAGATGCTGAAATCTAGCAGCTTTACCCCACTCTTTAAATTCTATCATGTCTTCAAATTCCATATAAAATGAAAAGGTTACATCTCTTTCAGTTTTCCAAAGCAAGACAGGAAGGAGTTTATAAACCAGCACAGATCTGGAGCACAAACTGAATCAGAAGAAGCACAAACCACTCTGGATAAAATTGGGCTACATTCGAAATTCTCAGCTTGGCCTCAAGACCAGATTGGAGGGCACAGGCACAACTGTAATTTAAACTGACTGTCGGGTATGAGCTGACTCTTAACAGGGAAAAGCAAGTTGCCCCTTCTATTCAACCTTTTTAAAGAAGTAGTAACATTTGTCTGTGCACACATATCCAGACAAAAACAAACAGACAAAACCAATGCCAACAAATAAAAATCAAAACCCTACATTTTCAAACATCACAGACCAGGCTACCAATTGTGAGACTATCCATATAAACCAGAATGTGTATGGAGCCAACATTCTTATGATTAATTACTTATGCCAATAATGCTGTTGTGATCTTGCAAAATCATTACCTGTGCAAAGCTTTTATATAGCCTGTGGTTTTGCTTCACTCTAAAATGTCTGAACTGGATGTATCCACGAAGGTTCACATTGAAATAAAACAATTAGTTTCTTAGGTGCCTCAATGATTTCTGTTTGTTCATGTGTATTCATTCATTCATTTTTATTTTTGCTCTTTTTTCAGTTGTATGCTTTGTTTTGTTTTTCGGGTCTGGGTATCTTTCCAGTTTAGTTTAGTCAATTTAGACATGTACAGTGGTGCCTGGCACAACGAGGTTAATCCGTTCCAGATTAACCCTCGCTGTGTGAAAACATCGCTGTACGGATCAAAAAAAGCCATTGGAACACATTAAACTTAGTTTAATGCGTTTCAATAGCAGCTTTACTCACTGTACAGTGATGTTTCTCCAATGGCCAGCAGCCATTTTCCCGCCCTCCCCTCGCTTAACAAGGGCATGAAAACGCTGTGCGTAGCCATTTTGGGGCTTCCGGCAGCCATTTTGAAGCCGCCTAACAGCTGATCGGCGGGTCGCAAAGCGAAGGTCGGTAAGCGAACCGCTTACCGACCTTCGCTTTGCAATTTTGAGCCATAGGGGCCGTTGGTGTGCGATCGCATTTGCAATCGCTAGAACGGCACCGTTGTGCGAATTCGTCGTTCTACGGTGCACTCGTTGTGCTAGGCACCACTGTATATTCAATTCTTCTACCTAGTGCACATGATGATCTGAGTTATCAGTATTTAAAAATAGCTGCACTATACCTAATCCCCTAGGATGCAAAATGCATGCTGTAGTGAGAAAGAGGGTGGGCGACAGTCACCTTGATTCAGTTCAGCGCAGTCCAGTACTGAACTGATGCAACTTTAGCAACTGGCATTGCTATAGGCTTTTGTGGACTCCAGTTGGAGCGGAGCCGGAAGGATAGCAATTGGCTGGAAACAAATTAAAAGGACACCTGTACAAACACTAGATTTCTCCTTTTTTGTTCTCTTTCTCCCTCAAGCACACAGACTACCACCTGCTTCCCTTAGATAAAATGGACATCCATGTAGATGTCTCAGTAAAAACATTTGGTTCATTTACAGGGTGGAAAGAAGTGAAAAAGGAAGGGAGGGGGGAAATGCATGATGTAAGTAGTTCAGACAACTTTGTGGGACACTGTTTGTATGGAGCCAGCAGGGAGAGAGTTCTCTTCTTTTGAAACTGCGCCCACCCACCAAATACTTGCTTCTTTTCTTTTCTTTTCCCACAGTGGTAGTAATTCTCTTTCAATCTGTTTCTGAGGAAGGGTGCTAGCCAAAGGCATGACTCACAGCACAGCTCAAATGTCTGTGTGTTTGGCTACAGGCAGGGCATCACCCCCTGAAAAGCTGGAATCCTAACGACATATAAGCACAAACAAAGCTATACTGTACATCTTTGATCAATAAAACACTTCCATTGGGATGTAACCACAGCCTCCAATCCTTTTCCTTCCAGGCTGTTTTCTTAGGCATCACCAAGGCACAAGAACTGTTTAATGCAACAATGGCCAACTGAACAGAACTTGCATCTGTGAAAGATCTGAGTACTTTATTTATTTATTTATTTATTTATTTATTTATTTATTTATTTATTTACTTACTTATTTACTTACTTACTTACTTACTTACTTACTTACTTACTTACTTACTTACTTACTGTATGCATATTTGTTTCTGTGTTTGTTTCAGAGCACTGCACAATTTAAAATTATGAATGTATATGAAAGTGACAGGAAGTTTGCAGTACAATGCTTCTGGAAGAGTAGGATTGGCTGGCTCTACTCTGTTGCCCAGGGCATACCTAAGTATACTTATAACACTTGGCAGTGGCAGGGAATGTTCTTTGTAACAAGTTAGAAAGAAACTTTGAGACTTCTGAGTACAAGGTTACATGGTGTTTTACTCCAAGTTGGTTATTAATTTCGGCTAATTAAGGCTAGGGATGCAATTCCTTGCTTGTCTCATTCTTGTTTGCAGAAGACCCACAACACTTTTCTGAGATGATAGCAATGTGAATGGCCATTTGTGAGAATATTTGCACGAATAGTGGAAACAACACAAATTGTGCAAAATTAGAATAGCTGCTGTTTTGTTTTTTTGATTTTTAAGAAGTAAGAGCACAGGATAAATTTTTGGTCTTTTTTGAACAATCTCTCAAGACTTCTGTGCATGCTACGTGTGTGTGTGTGTGTGTGTGTGTGTGTGTGTGTGTGTGTGCGTGCATGCTAGCGTGCGCACACACGCGTGCGTGCGCGTGTGCATTTGCTTTGTTTTGCTTTGCTTCTCAGGGTGAATAGGCACTAGTTTTGGGTAAAAATACTTTGCAAAAATTCTTGAAACTGAAGACTTCTTTCTTGCATTTTTGCTGGAGATGATGAATGTTGTGGGGCTTGAAATTCCTTTTTGTTGTGTCTTGTCAGACTGAAGCAGCCTAGATCATCAAGAAGACCTGGCTCTTTAAGCAGGCCTTCCATCTGATCACTGCTTGATTTTCTTTTCTATCTTATGTTCCATTTTGCTTTTCTATCTTGAATGCCACTAATCTTCTTGATTTGTCATTTTAATTATTTATATGATGTTTTTCATGTTTTTACTATAAGCCGCCCAGAGTAGATGGGTGGGATACAAATCTAATAAATAAATAAATAAATAAATAAATAAATAAATAAATAAATAAATAGATAGATAGATAGATAGATAGATAGATAGATAGATAGATACATACATACATACATACATACATACATACATACATACATACATACATACATACATACATACATACATACATACATACATACATACATACATAAGAAGGAATATAACAAATATTCTTCACATCCCTAGTTAAAGCAAAGTAGTAGATTAGCTTTTGCCTCAAGAAAGTCAGTTTTAGTTAAGAAAGGCACTTTGATTTGTGTAAATATTAATTATAATCTGGTGGATCAGCATGCAGTCGTACAACACATTTATTTCAACAGTGTGCCTTTTTGCATTATTTTCCCATTCTGCAGTTCTCTTGAGCAAAATGATAAACAACTTAAATCCAACCACTCCAATAAATAAATAAATAAAAATCCAGTCACAAAACCAAGGAGTTTTTTGAATGCTAGTCTTCCTGGATTTTTTTAAACAGCCATGCTGGTGGAGTGTGTGTGGGAGAACATGAAAGGAAGCTGCAGTGTGTATGTGTGCTCATGCATGCGTTTTTCATCACTGTCTACCTAATAGATCAGCATGGACTAATGAATTCACAAAATAAAAACCATTTAGTAGAGCTTGAAGAAAGTCCTGGTGGAATTACTGTATATGCTGCAGACTACATAGTATGGTCTGAAGAGAGAAAATGATATACTGCTTCTGCAGTATTTCATCTCAGTGTATTATAGCCATACATTCTACTTGCAATCATTAAAAAAATAAAAAAATGCAAAACTATCAATTATTTGAAGAACAATGGAAATCACATATGCACTTTTCTGAGTCACTAGCAAAGCTTTATAAAATGTTTGCATTTGTTTTTAATTTCCATAAAGAACTGAATGCATGGAGACATTTCCTGTTCCCACTGGCTGGGCAACGTTTGGAAAGTTACTTTGGGCAAATCTTGGAAATTTATTTTTAAAAATGTTGTAGAGTTACAGTGCCAATGTCCCAGAAAAGGCAGTCAGTTATAGTTACATTTTTTAAAAAAAGTAATTTATTTTCATGTTTCTTTAAAGTAATGAAAAGTTATATGTCAGTATTATACAAGATATCTACAAGTCACAGGTTTTTAGTACAAGGGACTAAGTAAAAGATGGAACAGAATGAAATGGACCAGAACACAGACTTGCCATTTTTTCCTGTGTATAAGTTGCCCCCCCCCCACTTTTCTAACTCGCAATTAAGAAATCGGAGCGGGACTTAGCTATCCCCCTTCATGCTAAGTCCTGCAATCCCCTATAATGACAAGAACATCTTTCTTTGGTGTCAGTTCTAGAAGGTGTTGTAAGTCTTCATAGAATTCGTCAGTTTCAACTTCTTCAGCATTGGTGGTTGGTTCCTAAACTTGGATGACTGTGATGTTGAAAGGTCTGCCTTGGGTTCATATTAAAATGATTCTATCATTTTTGAGATTATATCCCAATACAGCTTTTCCCACTTTTTTGTTGATTATGAGGGCTACTCCATTTCTTCTACGGGATTCTTGCCCACAATAGTAGATATGATAATTGTCTGAATTGAATTTGCCCATTCCTGGCCATTTTAATTCACTGACACCCAGGATGTCAATGTTGATTCTTGCCATCTCCTGTTTGACCACATCCAGCTTCCCAAGGTCCATAGATCTTGAATTCCAGGTACCTAAGCAGTATTTTTCTTTGCGGCATTAGACTTTCCTTTCACTTGCAGGTGCATCCATAGCTGAGTGTCCCTTCGTCTTTGGCCCAACTAATTCATTAACATTGGAGCTCCTTGCACTTGTCCCCCTCTCTTCCTCTGTAGCATGTTGGACACCTTCTGACCTGAGGGACTCATCTTCCAGCGTCATATCTTTTAGCCTTTTGTTTCTGTCCATGGGTTTGTTTGTTTTTTTGGCAAAGATACTGGAGTGGCTAGCCAATTCATGCTCTAGGTAGATCGCATTTAGTCAGAACACTCCACTATGACCTGCCCATCTTGGGTGTCCCTGCATGGCATACCCCATAGCTTCTCTGAATTATTCAAGCCCCTTTGCCGCAACAAGGCAGCAATCCATGAAGTAGGTACATGGACTAGAATGGTGAGGGCCCCCACATGAAGATAGGAATGCATCTGGGCAATCTGCCAAAGATGCAAATAGCGGTACGGATCACTGACACTACCTGGATCTCCATGGTGAGCGCCAGGTCAAGATGGACCCCCAGAATGTGAACCGAATTCTTTGTGGTGAGAGCCACCCCTCAAAAGAGAGGGAGTTCCCCATACCACTGACATTGGGGCCAACCACCTTCAGGATCCCTGTCTTGTCCGGGTTCAGCCTCAGACCATTCACCTGCATCCATTTCAGTATGGCCTCTAGATAGCGCTGAAGGGACAAAATGGCATCCACTGCTGTTGGAGAAAAGGAGATGTAGAACTGGATGTCATCAGCGCACTGATGACATGAAGCCCCACACCCCTTGATGACCTGACCCAGCGGCCTTATGTAGGTATTAAACAGCATTGGGGATATAAGCAAGCCCTGAGGAGCCTCACATTTAAGATTCCATGGAGCCAATACACTCTCCCCAAGCTCTGCTCTCTGGGGATGGTCCTCCAAGAAGGATCTGAGCCAAGCTAGTGCAAGACCACTGATTCCCAGCTCAGAGAGCTTCCCCAGGAGGATACCATGGTGGATGGTATCGAAGGTGGCTGAGATATCGTGAAGGACAAACAGAGACATTTTGCCCCTGTTGGCCTCCCTCAAAAGGTCATCAAACAGGGTGACCATTTAGTTAACTGGTCTGTTGATGCTTCTGAGTTGCTATATTTTTTGTCCTGGATTATTTTATGAGTATTTCCAAATGCTTGCTCATTTTATTAGGTGTGGTTTTTGTTGCAACAGCATCACCTCCATTCTTCTTCTCCTCATCTTTTAAGCAGGGTGTATGGAAGTCTTGACGTCAAACATATCAAAATAAAGAAAAGTGTCTATTGCTGAATTCTTTGTGATTTTCCCCTGATGATTCCACAACTCTGCTTTCAATTTTCCTCCTCATTCCCTTATCAATTTTCATGACCAACCTGGGTCTGTGGGTATAATTATCCATACAGTTGAAAGGCATCCTCCATGTGGAAAAAGGAAGGTATCAATAGGTTTGTGGGAGACATAATACTGGACAGAAGGAATGCCACCCCACTTTAGGGAGAAGCTCCAATGAAGGTGACTTTTTAAAAAAAAAAGTCTCATGAGAAGTGAATGTGTTAAAGGCATGAGGTTTAGCTGTTGGAGAAAAGAAAAGGGAAAGACAAATGAGGAAATGAAATGGAATGGTTGGAATCCTGAAGAGCCCTCTTTGTCACCATGTCTGTCACTCTGCTACATATAAAGGGCAACAGGTCTGAAGAAGATCTGCAGCCTGTAGGGTGCTCTATATCACTGGTTCTTAACCTTTGTTACTCAGGTGTTTTTGAACTGCAACTCCCAGAAACCCCAGCCAGCAGAGGTGATCGTGAAGGCTTCTGGGAGCTGCAGTCCAAAAATATCTGATTAACAAAGGTTAAGAACCGGTGCTCTATTGCAACTCAATTTTCCAGGGTTATGACTCAAATTGAGAGCACCCTCAGATCCCTCTTCAGATTTGTTGCCCTCCCCATGTAACTGAGTGATGGACGTGGTGACGAAGAAGGATAGGGCAGGATGCAACTCTTCTCTGTGCATTATTCTACATGCTTTCTAATGCCTGGATAAGGCTTATACTTCAACATTTTCTTGCAGCTCCCTCTGGAGGTTCTAAATTCCATGGGGATTATCTAGTGCTAGTCTACATGAGCATTTATTCAGCTAGTAGCTTTGGAGGCAAATGTGCATGACCAGTTTCATCCAAAAAGTTCAATGCTTTCCAGCATTGTAGATGCATATTCCCGAATGCATTCATCAACCGTGCACTCCCATGCTGAGTGTGCCAGATGGAGGACAGGACATTTTCTGCTTTCTCCTCTGAGGCAGTTTTTATTTGTAATGTTATTTTGTGTTATAGTTGTCTTTAGTGTTCTAGCATTACTCCTGCAGTCTTCTAAAATCAATTTTCTTTCATAATTCTGCTGACTCTAGAGTATAAAACAGTTTAAATTCTCTGTGTTTCTTATTTATCCACATGGCTCCAATTTTTCACTTACATTCTCTTTCCATTTCTAAATTTCCTAGCAGATGAATGGATTTTTAAGCCAGAGTGATATTCTTCCATTGCTGTTTTTGTTCTTTTTCTTTTCTCAAGTAATTAATTAAAATAGTTACACATGCTACCTTAACACAACTTCAAAAAAATCAGGCTGCAGTCCTGTCCCCATGTATTTCTATGTAACTACCAATGACTTCAATAGGAGTTGCACTTCAGTATCTATGTACTGGATAACAGACATTTGTTCTGTAATAGATTTGCTGTTCTCAGAGAATGAATCAGAACAGGAAATGAGATTTCTACTGCTGTGACTGGAAATATTTGTTTCTGTAAACAATCTTCTTTGAATATCTGAAGATTATCTTGCATTTCTTTCAATCTGAAATACTCTCTGTAACTCAGATATCTGTAGGAAATTACTCACTTGATGATCCTTCTAAAATTCTAATGTAGATTAGGGGTGAGTGAATTTTCTAACCTGTTCTTGTTCTGTGTTTTATTTCTTTTCCTGAAATTACTACTACACACAAGATTCCTTGTATATTACTAGATCTGGATAAGAAAATGAAAAATGTTAAGAACTAGAAGGAGCTGAAATCTCTAGCAAAATGTGCATGTGCAGAGATTTGTTCAAAGAGAGTGTGTGAGGGGAATAGATGAATAGAGAACTTCTAATCCATCTGTGCCACTCTGCAGACAAGCTAAATAATTTTGACTCCCAAAGACCCGAGAATCAGATGGGAGAATTTCATGCATGGGTTTTGATGCATGTGTAGGAATGTGATCTGCCACCCATCCTGGCAATTTTTGACATTTTGCCCTAGTGGAGACTCCCCTTGTCCACTACCTGCAGAGATTTTCTGGAACAGAAGTGAGAGAAATCCTCAGAATTGTTTCTTGGGCAAGGCTGCCAATCCTGTACTACTAGTGCATGAAGCATTTTCTTTGGCAGAATGTTTGTATCTTTTTGCTACTTTTCTCCACTTCCTTACATGCTCAGTTTCAAATTGTTATATTGCTCCCTGTAAGGGTCTGAAACTGACCAGAGGTCTTGGCAGGGAGTCTTGCAGAGTATAGCAGCAATCCTATGAATACATCTATGGAGTTATACATGGGAGGATGCTGTGGAAATTTTGCTGGCAGAGAATTCCCAGGAAAGTAAGAAAAATGGCATGAGTTCCTGTAGAAAGCTATGTAAGTGAGAAGCACCTATATCCACCAATCTAGGATGGAGGGCTAATACAGATGGTTTCTTGTGCAAGTATTACAAATTATCTATTGCAAGCACCCACAGTGTGGAGAAGAATCATTTCTTGTTCAGTGTAAAGGACCATGTGTGGGTTCTCTGCAGTGAGTACTAATCATTTCCAGCCAACTAAATAAGGCATATTTTGTAAAGGAAAGGAAGATTTCCCCCTGCTAGGCCTATAATATTACACATTGTTAGGAAAACTAGTTGAAATATTCAACTTGGGGGGGGGGGAATCCTCTGTTTTATGACTGTGGGCCATTGTGCTTCTCTATCCACAATTCAAAATGCCAGGAAATTGACCAGTATTGACACACAATGATGTTCCTGCATTGCCAGCAGGAAAAGGGATGACAGATTTCACACAGCTAAAAGCAGCCTGAATGGTGATAACACCCATGTCAGCAAGTCAAGATGGTCTACACTATGGGATACTCTCTTATGCTCACTACCATTTCTTCTAGGTATTTATATTACCTTGTTGCTCCAAGAGATAGATATCTAACAGCTCTAACAATTGCTTTGTGTTTGGGTGAGAAGTGGCTAACTAATGCAAAAAGGAGTCATGTTCTGGAATTTTCCCCTGCTTGGTGTCTCTTTGTGAATAGTAGTAAGCACCACAGCGTGCAAACTAGAAAGCTATCTTCCATTTTCAGTGTTTCAGCCCCTGGAGCCTGGATTATTCCCAGATTTAAAAAGTGGGTGGGACTAAGCATTCACTTTCAAGATAAACAAGATCGGTGTTTTTTTAAGTTTATGTGATCCATTTTAAATTTTGGATGCTTGGCACGAATCTTCTTTGCTGCCAGGGCACATTTTGCTACTTGATGGGTAGTAGATTCATCCCTGTCCACAAGCAGCACGCAGAGTTGAGCCAGAGGAGGGCTGTCACACAAAGTTCTAAGTATGCCTGCAAGGAATTTGCTCCTGGGGTGATCATATAAAGGAAATCTTAACAAATAATGAGGAACATCTTCAACTTCTCCTGATCCACAAATAAGTCTTTGATCAAAAGGAACATTTTCATATCTTCCTACTAATATTGCAGTTGGCATATACTGAAAGCACAGAGCTGTAAACCTTTCTCTGGCATTCTTGTTGTAAGCTGCCCAGAAACCTTTGGGTAGTGTGGGCGGCATATTAGTTAAATAAAATAAAATAAATTCTTCAGTAAATATATTTTGTCTGAAAAACAAATGTACAATCTTTCCCAGTATAATAATAATTACATCTCCAAGTGCCCCTAGAAGGTACAAACTGCTTAAAATAATAGTCCAGAATTTAGTTTCTTCATTAAAAACCATTTAGGATGTCTCATGCTAGAAAAGTATGACAATTAGGAGCAAATGTTGCTGTATAATTGCAAGAATGCCTACTTTTCTGTTTATAAATGGAAGGAAAAAAGAAGCCTACACACTAAGAGCAGCTGAAGTTGCATGATTCAACAGCAGAGCTTTAGCTAGAGTGTTTGATCTCATTACATAGTGGCTTTATAAAGTCTGGGAACATCCAAGGGATAGACGGATGGCAGTTTATTTGGAAACTGAATGCAATTTGAAGTAGCAGAAAGGGAACAGAACAAATATTTGACAGGCTTTAGGAAGTGATAAACAACCACTAGCAAGGAAGTGAGGCGTTGCTTCCCTTCTCTGTTTCTCCCCTTAGGTTTTCTAAATAACATCCATTGAATTAAAAACAATATTCTAGCAGAATCTGCTTTAAAATAAATTGATTTCCATAATTATGCTGTCACCTAGTTCCCCTGTCTCTTCCATTTTAGGATCTGAGCCATTGCAGCAAATGGATGAGCTCCGAAAACACACTAAATGTGAATTGCTAAAGGCACAGTAAAATGACAACAACTCTTAGTAAAATAATTGAAATAATTAAAAATAATCAACCATGTATGTGATTGTGCTTGCAGGCTCCATCTGTACACATACTCATACCAACAGCAAGGAAAGAAGAATCTTGCAGGTGTCTATCCTTAGCTCAGAGATTTTCTAGTGGTGTAACAGAGGTGGGTAGCATGCATCCCAGAGGCATTTTGAACCCCAGATTTTTGTCTGTCACACCTCTCTGAGTAGCTTCTCCATGTGCATGAAAACCTTAATTTGTTTTTTTGTTTCTCTAAGCTTACATGGTAATTCTGCCTGGATAGATCAGCCTCTTCAGACTGTTTCTTTTTCATGATCAGTGCTTGCCCCATTGCACATGGGCTCCACACATTTTAAGTTCTGCTCTAGCCACTGAGTAACACTACCTTATTGATCCTGCAGTGGATGAGCCTGGAAGAGTTAAATGTCGTGATGGCTAGGGAACCTGCCTAGCCCCAGTACCTCCTAACACTTCAGTCTGACCCGACTAAACAGTGCTTTCAGGGAATTCCACAAAATCCACAAGGTAAGCACCTAAGATTCTTATGCCAACCCTGCAAGGAAAGACTGCCACCTCACCCAGAACAGTACAGATTCTGGGTGAGGTGGCAAGACCTGGTTTTAAATTCCACAAACTCTCTTAGCAAAAAATCCAGACAATTTATTGGATAAATTTTAATTTTTATTAAAGATAATGAAAAATGCAAAAAAAAAAAAAAATCAAAAGGTTCTAACAAGGCATCAGAAACATTTGGAGCAAAGAATCAATAAGAACTTAAAGCAGGAGCAATGCAAACAAACACACAAGAAAAAAAAACGCTAGCTGCACTATGTACTTAAACTCTAGCTTAGCATCAACATAGTCTCAGAGCATTCACAGAATGCATTATTCTTGGCATGGCATAATACGATAGCAACTGAGTAAAGTGCCTCCTAAGAGATAACTAAGCCAACCAGAGTAATTTCTGAACTTCTTTTTATACCTTATTCATCACCTTCTAGACCTTTCAAGATGGTCTACAAATCAGGCTGCGAGTTCCCTAGAATGTCCGGAAAGGCAGAAACGGTTTCTATCCCCCTCCCTTCACACACAGCTGAAGTCATTTTCCAATTAGCACAGAGATAGGGAACAAGCCAAAAGGTTTGCCCAAAAGGTAAACCACAGGTGGTGCTTCTGTTCCTTTGAAGGCAAAAGCTGCCTCCCTCCTTTCTCCCAGCCAGCCATTCCCAAGCACTGAGATAAGACTGAAATTTTCAGAAAGATCCACACATCGCATGTCCCTCAGTTTCCCAGTTTCTTCACAGGCTACTTGGAGAAGCCTCAAACGCCTTTGATTCTTTGATTAAGATGATAGCAAAGGTGGCTGGGGCTAGGAGGCTCTTCTCTTTGCATGCGGGCTCTACATATTTTAAGCATGCCTGAATAGAATTAAACACCTGTCCAATACTCATAAGTTAGTACATTTCCTGTAGTGCATAATCTTTTAGAAATATGCAAAACCCACTTGTGAACATGCTCAGATTTTCTCTGAGATGGGCAAAGGTCTGGAAATTATGTCATCTTGCAGTGGCTTGCAGAGAGGAGAAATTATTTTAAATTGCCCCATTTACAGTCTGAGGATGACTCAAGTCAAATCATTTACTTCTCAAGTGTGATGACCACCAATGACAAAAGGAGACATATTCATAACTATGGTTTTATCTTGCTATAATTTATCCCACAAACATACCTGTCTTTTCTGTCCTGCTAGTTCAGAGAGGAGTAAAATGAACTGGATATGATGTGCTTTGCGGTGAAACTACTGCTGAAGTAAATTTAAAACACTGTTTGTGGACACTTCCACTCACAAGAATTACTTCATGCTACTGATATTTAGATCCGTACATAGCAATATTTCTGGACACATGGTACATCATCCCATGAGGCATTGCAAGATGTTATTATCATGGCATTCTATAAACATATTCCAGGGCATTTCATGTCCCGGTATAAAGCAATATGAAACAATCACTCTGTTCAGCCCCCAACATACAGATCATGAAACAACATTAAGCACTCAATTTGTTTTGCCTTCAGTTTTCATCTCAGTGTGTCTGCAAAAATAGGCTCATATTCAAAGAGAGGGTTGAGGTGGCTTTTTATTTTTCACTTAATGAGTGCAAGCATCTGAGTTTGGTACTGAAAATGCACACTCCTCACTGGAGTTGATAATAAAAGACAGTAATTTCTACTCCTTTTAAAGAACAATCCTATGTGTGCCTTTGTTGTTTAGTCATTAAGTCGTGTCTGACTCTTCATGACCAGAGCATGCCAGGCTCTCCTGTCTTCCACTGCCTCCTGGTGTTGGGTCAAGTTCATGCTGGTAGCTTTGATGACACTGTCCATCTATCTCATCCTCTTTCGTCCCCTTCTCCTCTTACCCTCACACTTTCCCAACATCAGGCTCTTTTCCAGGGGCTCTTCTCTTCTCATGAGATGGCCAAAGTATTGGAGCCTTAGCTTCAGGATCTGTCCTTCCAGTGAGCACTCAGGGTTGATTTCCTTAAAAATGGATAGGTTTGTTCTCTTTGCAGTCCAGGGGACTCTCAAGAGTCTCCTCCAGCACCACAATTCAAAAGCATGAATTCTTCAGCAGTCAGCCTTCTTTATGGTCCAGCTCTCACTTCCATACATCACGACAGGAAAAAACATAGCTTGGACTATGGGGACCTTTGTCGGCAAGGTGATGTCTCTGCTTTTTAAGATGCTGTCTAGGTTTGTCATTGATTCCATCCCAAAAAGAAGACATCTTTTAATTTCATAGCTGCTGTCACCATCTGCACTGATCATGGAGCAAAAGAAAGTAAACTCTGTTACTGCCTCCATATCTTCCCCTTCTATATGCCAGGAGGTGATGGGGCCAGTGGCCATGATCTTAGTTTTTTTAATGTTGAGCTTCAGCCAATTTTGTGCTCTCTTCTTTCACCCTCATTAAGAGGTTCTTTAATTCCTCCTCACTTTCTGTCATCAGAGTGGTATCATCTGCATATCGGAGGTTGTTGGTATTTCTTCTGGCAATCTTAATTCCGACTTGGGCCTAGCCTTTCACATGTGTTCTGCCTATAAGTTAAATAAGCAGGGGGACAATATACAGCCTTGTTGTACTCCTTTCCCAGTTTTGAACCAATCAGTTGTTCCATATCCAGTTCTAACCCTAACCCTATGTGCGCCTAGGCAACCGTAAATTCCCCTATATTCAATGGTACAGAAAACTGGGAGAGCTTGCATAATAGTTGCCCATATGAGCCTGCCATCCTTTGTCTAGTTAATAATTGGTTTCACTGTGTGCCATAGTTTACCTTACATCCTTGAATTCTGAAAATGAAACTGAACTGTTTTTTGGTTATCAGTGTTTAGATTTAAATGGTAAACCAGGCAGCAATAGGTTCTGCTAATGCTAATATGTTATGACATGCCTGCTATAGAAATGAAATTAATTGCTAGATTGCCATCATGTGCTATAAGTAACCTTTGGGAGCTATTTCACATCTCAAACATCATTTATAAAACACGTGTTTCCCAGCATAAGTCTTTTAAATGGGATTTGGGTCTTTTGAATTTTCCGTCCTGGTGAAAATGTCAATTTTGCAATCATTTTCTATAGCTTTGTTTTCAAAATATCAAACACTTCTTTGGACAGCTCAGTTCCTTAACAGTATTCAGACTTAAAGAAACCAGCATGATACTGGTATTATATGTCTATCTTTTGTTCGTCCTAAAAACCATTCCTTTGTAAGAAGCTTTTCTTGTGAGTAATCCTAAAATGTTAACGTATTTGGCAATCAAGATAATTCAAACTGCTGTTCAGATACCAAAGATTTAGGAAAAAAGTATCTCTCTCTCTTTTTAAAAAAAGAGCAGCATTTTCAAATACTGCAATGATTTGACAGGGCTGACACAGTACTTCTATCACTAAGTCCAGATAAAGGGGGAGAAGCCAAACAATTTATTAGCTTTGGAATATTTCTAGATTCATTAGCCATGACTTTGGTTTGGGGTTGTGTTTACATTTTCCAGCTTAATAATTGCCATTTACAATGTCTGCTAAAATTTGATGCAAACATTTAGTACATTTAACTAAACAACTGAACTTCATGTCTCTCCATTGCCACCCCTCTCCCTGCCCTGAAACTACTTTTTGGTTTTGCCAGTTCTTAACTGTAAAGCACTGCAGGGGTCAGGAAATGCACATTGGATCGTAGGACCCAAGTGTTTTGTTTTAGTGCCTCTCTCTTGGTTCCTTTCTAGAGCAGAAATCTGCAGCCTACATGCTCTCTGTTCTATGCCAGTGCAGTCACTGCACATGGATGGATAATGGTATAGTAGAAGTAATAAAAGAAGCACATCAGGTTTCATCTAGTGCTGCAGAGTTGCTGACTCTGAATTCCAGTTTATATTAATTTGCCTATATGAAGTCATGAATGTGTTCTATTCAATTTCTGCATCTGACTATGGGTTTTTTTTAAGGTGATAATATTAATAGCCTTCCTTCCTGATGTCAATACATGCCAGGTTTTGGATCTATTGAATGTGCCTTTAATTTATTGATATTTTTGTTGGCTGCCATGGAAACTTGCTTATAAGGTGGCATATATAAATGCAACAAATGAATGCACGATCATTTGGCAACGATTATGAAGTTCTGTTTCCTCTTCTTGGAGTGTTGAATGGTAATACCTGTTCATGACAACACAGGTACGCATAGGTAGGCAGGTAGGCACACGTGCCACAGCTGATAAGCAGAGTCTTCTCTGTGGGCACGCGAGCTATAAATCGCCAGAACACGACTCCCAGCAGCCAAATCTGAGGAGGTGGCTGCAGCCATGGTAATAGCTCCCCGACAGGCAGCAGACCAAGATCTGGAGCAGCTAGCACTGGCTGCAGTGGGCTGGCCATGATCCTAATGGCAATGCTATAGACAGTGGTATAGTTGAGCTCGACTGGAGGTGGATCTGGAATGGGGTCTGGAGGCACCTCCATGTCTGGGATTCTCCCTCCACTTCTGCTTCCACTTCTGCCACTGCACTCAGACTCAACCATCACTGGTGTAGGAAGTCCGACAGTGACTGGTAAGGGTGATGCATAATATCATAGTACTGGCATGTAAATATTGCCTAATTACTCATGTTTAAAATATTGATTTCTGAATTTTGGGTTAGAAAATTGGGGGTGTCTTATACATGGGGGCATCTTATACACTGAAAAATACTATAGCTAGCCAGCCAGCCAGCCAGCCAGCCAGCCAGCCAGCCAGTCAGACAGACAGACAGACAGACAGACAGATAGATATAAATAGATAGATAGATAGATAGACAGACAGACAGACAGACAGACAGACAGACAGACAGACAGACAGATAGATAGATAGATAGATAGATAGATAGACAGACAGACAGACAGACAGACAGACAGACAGACAGACAGACAGACAGACAGACAGACAGATCATTCTCAGCCTGTTTGTTCTGGACTGTGATAGCAGCTCAATCACATCTCCTTAATAAAACACTAATTTCCACAGGGAGTGAAATTCATGATTTATGTGTGCACTGTACACTTCACTAACTTTAAAGATTGCAGTGGGCCTAGCCTAAGCAAAATGAAGTCTTAAGCTGCTATGTAAACAGGCATATGAGAAAGTAGGCACAAATGAATATAGTGGGATTTACTTCCATGCAGAAATACACAGTATTGCTGTGTTAGTGTATCTTGAGATTAGAGTTTCATCCTCTACTTGTTGAAGAACAACTTTGTCTCTAATACTTACTCCCAAAATATATGCCAAGGGTGAAAAGGATGTAACTTTCTGAAACTTCATGTAGTCATTTTATCATATTGAGAAAAAAATATTTTTCTTGTTGCTCTTATTATACTGAGAAAGTGGGTAACATGCTTATGAGAACATTAGAACATTGCCCTTTCATGCAAGTGTTCTTTTCTCTGCATGTCCAATACTATAAGGAGCTTCCAGTTACCAAAAGATGATTATTATGCAGGGCTATAGGATATTAGTGTTAAACAGCAGCATAGGGGAATTTTGTCATGGAAGGCAAAGGTGGGCTTATAACATGTTTCTGATCCACCCTGGAATCATTTGCCACCATTCTGCTGAAAAACATTCACACATGGCTTATTTCCCAAGCAAAGTACTGTTTACTTGAAGGCATCACAATTGTGAACTAGTAGTAGCAATCGAAGTCAGATGCAATTTTCAACTTTAAAAAACAGACCTTAGCCCTAGGAGTACATTCAAGTTTAGGGTTCATTGACTGCTTCTTCACCAAGAAAAAGACAGGTGAAAGTAGTATTTTTTTTAAAAAGAGGCTAAAGGTAAAGGTTCAGTCGTGGTCGACTCTAGGGGGCAGTGCTCATCCCCGTTTCCAAGCCATAGAGCCAGCGTTTTGTCCGAAGACAATCTTCCGTGGTCACATGGCCAGTGCGACTTAGACACGGAACGCTGTTACCTTCCCACCGAGGCGGTCCCTATTTACCTACTCGTATTTGCATGCTTTCAAACCGCTAGGTTGGTGGGAGCTGGGACAAGCGACGGGCGCTCACTCCATTGCATGGATTCGATCTTATGATCTGCTGGTCTTCTGACCCTGCAGCACAGGCTTCTGCAGTTTAGCCCGCAGCACCACCACGTCCCTATTTAAAAGAAGCTATTAATATTTAAATATGTGACCTGTCCTGATTCGAGAAAGATAGCAGAAGAGCTATAGTGTGTTTATTCCTTATATCCCTCTCTGTCAGATGTAGGCAACTTTAAAGGGCCCAGGGCCCATTTTTACCCTCAGGTTATTGAAAAACCACAATGGAAAATGGCATTTTTCTTCCATGTGATGCATGTGCAGCCCAAGACTGCAGTTTTTCCATCCCAGGTCTACAACATGCAACACCATGAAAAGATATATAAGCTCTCATTGAGGGGTCAAGAGGTGTGGGGAGGTCAGATTATCTTTTCTATAGGTACACTGGAGGAGAGGGAGATTGTTCTTGCTTATCCTTGTCCACCCAAATGGCTATCTCACTACAGAGACTACTGAATGCCCTTGTAAAAGAATACATTTTGAAGTGTGCATATATATGAAGAGCTGTGTGGAATATTCAAAGAGCGGTCACACCATAGAATTACATGAGGACAGTTTTATTTTTAGTCCCTTTTGTATTGTCCCTCACCTAGGAATTCACCTTTTTCACAGCTTCTTTTACTTTATGATTGCTGTCACAGTAAGCATCCTTTTTCTAGTAGAAAATTCTTATCCATATGCACAGCAAGAATATAAGGTAACTATACAAATATTCCACAACACATTTCTTTTCTTTTCTCACTTAGCCTTTTCCCTTCAGATACTGGAGAGTCAATTACAATAATAAAATAAAGTCAAGAGAACTCTGGCAGTACTTAATGCTCTACACTGTTATTTCTCTAACCATATGGGGCAATAATTCTGAGTAGCTGTCAGCCTATGATCTATTTCGTATGTTCTACTTCAGAGGTAGTAATTACTTGGACTACAGACATTAGCATTAAACTTGATATTAATAGGGCTGTAGATGTTAGCTGTTTTGTCATACAGAAAATATTTATTAATTTATAGTGTATCTATATGGTTTATTTATTTATTTATTTATTTATTTATTTATTTATTTATTTATTTATTTATTTATTTATTTATTTATTTATTTATTTATTTATTTATACCCCGCCTATCTGCCCCACCGGACCACTCTAGGCGGCTTCCAAATATTTATTTTATTATTTATTTATTTATTTATTTTATTTCTATCCCGCCTATCTGATCATATTAGACCACTCTAGGCGGCTATATAAAATCAAATAATAAAACATAGACAAATACATAATAATCAAACAAGAACAGCAGTAAAAATAAAAAGGGAAAGTAAGAAAAAATCAAGAGTTGGCTGGAGGGAAGGCCTGAATAAACAGCCTTGTTTTTAATTGGGTTTTAAAGATGCCCAGCGTGGAGGCCGCGCGAATCTCCAGAGGGAGATTGTTCCAGAGGCGAGGAGCCACCGCCAAGAAGGCCCGGTTTCGTGTCTTCTCCTTCTGGGCCTCTCTCGGCGTCAGGCTCCTCAGCCTCACCTCCGGACTCACGCGGGTGATCCGGGTAGACCTTTTTGGGAGGAGGCGTTCCGCCAAATATCGAGGTCCTAAACCGTTTAGGGCCTTATAAGTAAGCATTAAAACTTTGAAGTTGCCCCAGAAACAGATGGGCAGCCAATGCAATGCAGCCAGCGTTGGAGAGATGTGTTGATATTTTCTCACTTCTGTAAGGAGCCTGGCCGCCGCATTCTGGACCACCTGAAGTTTCCGTGTCAGCCTCAAAGGCAGCCCCACGTAGAGCGCGTTACAGTGATCTAATCTTGAGATTACGAGCGCATGCACCATGGTAGTGAGTGCCCCCATGTCGAGATAGGGTCGCAGCCGGGCAATCCGCCAAAGATGGAAAAATGCGGTGCGGACTACCGACGCCACCTGAGTTTCCATGGTGAGCGTCGGGTCCAAATATATGCCGAGGCTGCGGACCCCACTCTTCACATTTCATAAAACACTCACACTTGTTTGGGAAGATTTTTTTTATTTTTATTTTTTTAAGGAATACTTTAAGGAGTTTGGTGTTTTGTATAAAAAGTATTGGGAATCACATTTATGTGTTTACATTTTATGTCTAATGTACATCAGAAGCATTGTTTGCTGCTAAATTTATTCCAGACAAAATATTTGTTAAATGCCAGTCTGATGCCATATACATTAGATGCCAGTCCATTAAGGCACTTTAGGTAATATATGGCTTCTATTTTTGTTCCACATTAGAAATGTGATTTGATCATTACTTATTATCAGCAGTGGCTTAGATACCTGACTGCAAAGCTAAAGTTTGGGAGTTTTAGCCTTCTTATGTGCCCTGGAGCCCTACATGGATTGCTGCCTTGTAGTAGTGAAAGGGCTTGATTAATCCAGAGAAGCTATGGGCTATGCCATGCAGGGACACCCAAGACAGACAGGTCATAGTGGAGAGTTCTGACTAAATGCAATCCATACGGAACAGGAACTGGCAAGCCACTCCAGTATCTTTGCCAAGAAAACTCCATGGACAGAAACAAAAGGCTAAAAGATGTAATACTGAAAAATGAGCCCCTCAGGTTGGAAGGCATTCAACATGCTACTGAGGAAGAGCGGAGGACAAGTACAAGTAGCTCCAGAGATAATGAGGTGGTTGGGCCAAAGCCGAAAGGGCTCTCAGCTGTGGACACGCCTGGAAGTGAAAGGAAAATCTGATGCTGCAAAGAAAAATACTGCATAGGAACCTGGAATGTAAGGTCTACGAACCTTGGGAAGCTGGATGTGGTCAAACAGAAGATGGCAAGAATCAACATTGACATCCTGGGTGTCAGTGAACTAAAATGGACAGGAATGGGCAAATTCAATTCAGACAATTATAATATCTACTATTGTAGGCAAGAATCCGTAGAAGAAACAGAGTACCCTTCATAGTCAACAAAAGAGAGGGAAAAGCTGTACTGGGATACAATCTCAAAAGTGATAGAATGATTTCAATACAAATCCGAGGCATACCTTTCAACATCACAGTCATCCAAATTTATGCACCAACCACCAATGATGAAGAGGCTGAAATTGACCAAATCTATGAAGACTTAGAACACCTTCTAGAACTGACACCAAAGAAAGATGTTCTTGTCAATATAGGGGACTGCAATGCTAAAGTAGGGAGTCAAGAAATAAAAGGAACAACAGGTAAGTTGGGCCTTGGTGTTCAAAATGAAGCAGGGCAAAGGATAATAGAGTTTTGTCAATAAAACAAGCTGTTCATCACAAACAATCTTTTCCAACAACACAAGAGGCGACTCTACACATGGAAATCACCACATGGGCAGTACTAAAATCAGATTGATTATATTCTCTGCAGCCAAAGATGGAGAAGCTCCATACAGTCAGCAAAAACAAGACCTGGAGCTGATTGTGGCTCTGATCATCAGCTTCTTATAGGAAAATTCAAGCTTAAACTGAAGAAAGTAGGAAAAACCACTGAGTTAGTCAGTGTAAACCAAATACCTTATGAATACACAGTGGAAGTGAAGAACAGATTTAAGGAACTCGAGTTGGTGGACAGAGTGCCTGAAGAACTATGGATGGAAACCTGTAACAATGTACAGGAGGCGGCAACAAAAGCCATCCCAAAGAAAAGGAAACACAAGAAAGCAAAGTGGCTGTCCAACGAGGCCTTACACATAGCAGAGAAGATAAGGGAAACAAAATGCAAGGGAGATAGGGAAAGGTACAGAAAATTGAATGCTGACTTCCAAAGAATAGGAATGAGAGACAAGAGGGCCTTCTTAAATGAACAGTGCAAAGATATAAAGACTAGGAAGGAAAAACCAGAGATCTATTCAAGAAAATTGGAGATATTAAAGGAATCTTTTGTGCAAAGATGGACGTGATAAAAGACAAAAATGGGAGGGACCTCACAGAAGCAGAAGACATCAAGAAGAGGTGGCAAGAATACACAGATGAATTATACCAGAAAGATCTGGATGTTCGTGGACAACCCAGATAGTGTGGTTGCTAACTTTGAGCCAGACATCCTGGAGAGTGAAGTCAAGTGGGCCTTAGAAAGCATGGCTAACAACAAGGCCAGTGGAGGTGATGGCATTCCGGTTCAACTATTCAAAATCTAAAGATGACGCTGTTAAGGTGCTACACTCAGTATGCCAGCAAATTTGGAAAACTCAGAAGCGGCCAGAGGATTGAAAAAAATCAGTCTACAGTCTGGAGTGCCAAAGAATGCTCCAACTACCATACAATTGCACTCATTTCACACGCTAGCAAGGTTATGCTCAATATCCTACAAGGTAGGCTTCAACAGTATGTGGACCGAGAACTCTCAGAAGTACAACTGGGATTTCGAAGGGGCCGAAGAACTAGAGACCAAATTGCTAACATGTGCTGGATTATGGAGAAAGCCAGAGAGTTCCAGAAAAACATCTACTTCTGCTTCATTGACTACGCAACAGCCTTTGACTGTGTGGACCACAGCAAACTATGGCAAGTTCTTAAAGAAACAGGAGTGCCTCACCACCTTATCTATCTCCTGAGAAATCTATATGTGGGACAGGAAGCAACAGTTAGAACTGGATATGTAACAACTGATTGGTTCAAATATTGGGAAAGGACTATGAGAGGGCTGTGTATTGTCTACCTGCGTATTTAACTTATATGCAGAATACATCACGTGAAAGGCAGGACTGGATGAATCCCAAGCTGGAATTAAAATTGCTGGAAGAAATATCAACAACCTCCGGTCTGCATATGAAACCACTCTGATGGCAGAAATTGAGGAGGACTTAAAGAACCTCTTAGTGAGGGTGAAAGAGGAGAGCACAAAAAATGGTCTGAAGCTCAATATTAAAAAAAAACTAAGTTCATGGCTACTGGTCCCATCACCTCCTGGCAAATCAAAGGGGAAGATGTGGAGGCAGTGACAGATTTTACTTTCTTTTGCTCCATGATCACTGCAGATGTTGACAGCAGCTACGAAATTAAAAGATTTCTGCTTCTTGGGACAGAATCAATGACAAACCTAGACAGCATCTTAAAAAGCAGAGACATCACCTTGCCAACAAAGGTCCCCATAGTCCAAGCTATGGTTTTTCCTGTCGTGATGTATGAAAGTGAGAGCTGGACCATAAAGAAGGCTAACAGCCAAAGAATTGATGCTTTTGAATTGTGGTGCTGGAGGAGACTCTTGAGAGTCCCCTGAACTGCAAGGAGAACAAACCTATCCATTTTGAAGGAAATCAACCCTGAGTGCTCACTGGAAGGACAGATCCTAAAGTTGAGGCTCCAATACTTTGGCCATCTCATGAGAAGAGAAGACTCCCTGGAAAAGAGCCTGATGTTGGGAAAGTGTGAAGTCAAGAGGAGAAGGGGACAACAGAGGATGTAATGGTTGGACAGTGTCAACAAAGCGACCAACATGAATTTGACCCAACTCTGTGAGGCAGTGGAAGACAAGAGGGCCTGGCGTGCTCTGGTTGATGGGGTCACGAAGAGTCGGACAAAACGTAATGAATAAACAATGACAACAACAAGAGCGTATGAGCCAGTCGGGCAAATACAGTGTTGTTACTAATAATGCCTTTACAATAGCTTCATATCTGAAGAGCACAATGTCAACAAAGACCAGAAGAGCTTTCACATTAGCGATACTTAAAGTTTTACCCTCTAAACTCATGGAAGGAAAATTTCAACATATATCTATTTTGGATTGCCTGTGTCCATGTAATGATGGTCAAGGAGAAATTGTGGGTTATGTCTTACTGTACTATCTTTTTTATAGAGATCTACGCACTAATCTCTTGAGCTGCCTGGAGACTATACTGGAATGGATGCAGTCGAATGGGTTGAGGCTGAACCTGGACAAGGGTGGGCAGTCCCTCCGTCAGCGGATTGGGTGACTCCCTTTCCTTTGGGGGGATGACCCTCTCCACAAAGATCGAGGTTCGCAGCTTGGGGATACATCTGGACCCGGCACTCACCATGGGAACCCAGGTGGCGTCTGTGGCCCGTTCTGCCTATTTTCATCTATGGCGGATTGCCCAGCTGTGGCCATATCTTGATCGGGGGGCCCTCACTACTCTAGTCCACACACTTGTAATCTCGAGGTTAGACCATTGTAACACACTCTACGTGGGGCTGCCTTTGAGACTGATGTGAAAACATCAAATGGTACAAAATGCGGCAGCCAGGCTTCTTAGTGGGGTGAGAAAATATCAGCGTATCTCCCCCACCCTGGCTGTTTTGCACTGGTTGCCCATTGATTTCTGCATTGATTTCAATGATTACATATAAAGCCTTAAACAGTTTGGGACCTCAATACCCGGCAGATCGCCTTCTCCCACCCAGGTCTACCCGAATCACTCAGCAAAGCCAGCAGGGATGGCTGAGGGGCCTCATGCCGAGAAAGGCCCAGAAGGAAAGAACAAGAAACCAGGCCTTCTCGGCAGTGGCCCCTCGGGTATGGAATACTCTCCCAACAGAAATCCATCTGCCTCCCTCGCTGGGCATTTTTAAAAGCCATTTAAAAACCTGGCTCTTTAGGCAGGCCTTCCCTCCAGTCAATTAACTCATTTTCTGTCTCTTAACTATCCAGTCTTGTGAATGTATATAGTTAGCAGTTTTTTCTGTATGTCTTTTTATTGTATTTTATTACTCATGTAAGCCACCATGAGTAGACTTTGTCTAGAGGTGCCGGGGATAAGTTCAATAAAAGTAAAAAGTAAAGTAAAGTAAAAGCGTAGAGAAATATTGTGGCCCCAACTGAAGGGAGGAAATATTTATATTTTAACTATATAATATGTTTTATGAACTGTCTGTATACCTTTTTAAATTGAATTTTGTGTATTTTAACCACATAATATGTTTTATGAACTAATTTTACATTTTTAAACTACATTTTGTATATTTTAGCCCCATAATATGTTTTATGAATTGGCTGTACATTTTTAAACTGCATTTTGTATATTTTAAACATAAATATGTTTTATGAGCTGGTCACCTGACTGTAATAAATAAATACATGCATAAATTCATTATCCATTTTGAAAGAAGTCAGCCCTGAGTGCTCACTGGAAGGACAGATCCTGAAGCTGAGGTCCGGTACTTTGGCCATCTAATGAGAAGAGGACTCCCTGAAGTTGGGAAAGTGCGAAGGCAAGAGGAGAAGGGGATAACAGAGTATGAGATAGTTGGACAGTGTCACTGAAGCTACCAACATGAATTTGACCAAACTCTGGGAGGCAGTGAAAGACAGGAGGGCCTGGCATGCTCTGGTTGATGAGGTCATGAAGAGTCGGACATAACCTAATGGCTAAACAATGACAACAACAGTGCGCTCTACGTGGGGCTACCTTTGAGACTCATGTGGAAGCTTCAAATAGTGCAGAACATGGCTGCCAGATTTCTTACTGTGGTGAGAAAACATCAACATATCTCCCCTACTCTGGCTGTCCTGCATTGGCTGCCAGTTCATTTCCGCATTTGATTTCAAAGCACTAATGATGCCATATAAAGCCCTAAACGGTTTAGGACCTCAGTATCTGGTGGAATGCCTCCTCTCACGTAGATCTGTCCTAAACATTCACTTTAGTCAAGATGGGAGGCTGAGGGGCCTAATGCCAAGGGAGACCCAAAGAGAAAGAAGAAAAAAGTGGATCTTCTTGGTAGTGGCCCCTTGCCTCTGGAACAATCTCCCCCCCCCCCCGAAATTTGTCTGGTTCCCTCACTAGGTGTTTTTAAGAGCCAACTCAAGACCTAGCTCTTTAGGCAGGCCTTCCCTCATGTCAATATCTAATCTAGTTGCTATTTTCAATTATATTAATGTTATTGTATTTTTATTATTCTTGAGTGTTGTTAGCTACCCAGAGCAGACTTTGGTCTAGATGGGTGGGAAATATAAATAAATAAATAAATAAATAAATAAATAAATAAATAAATAAATAAATAAATAAATAAATAAATAAATAAATACATACATACATACATACATACATACATACATACATACATACATAAATAAATAAATAAATAAATAAATAAATAAATAAATAAATAAATAAATAAATAAATAAATAAATAAATGCACAGTCTAGGTGCCCGTAAAAGGTCCTGGACTGGAAGAGTTTCAGAGATGTGCAACTGGGCTGGGGGCAGCATACTCCCTTTTCCCTCCCTTTTACAGCAGTCCTAACAGCCCCTTAAAAAGGCTATAAAAAGAGTCAGAATAAGATGAACTGGGGTATGTAAGACAGGGAAAAATCAAGGTAGGGTAAAATAGAATAGGGGGGACTTCCATAAACACAGCGCTACCAGGAGCAGGCAGCTCTAAGCTGTCGTTGCTGTTACTGTCCCCCCCCCCCCCCATATCCACTGCAAACCTAACAACACTGTGATAAAAGGTAGGATTTCTGAAGTAACTTTTTGTTCTGGTAGACTGATAGGGAAGATTTTTTTTCACAAGAGCCTGGTTTTGAATCAGTAGAAGTCAAAATAAAGACTTCCAATGGAGTCCAGAAACCAATTGGTATTAATGGAGCTTTTATGACCAGAAAGCCGGTCTCATGTGAAATACAGTAATTTAACGTGAATATAAATATAAGTGACTGAGTCCAGCTCTGATTTTTAAGCAAAGGCTAAATATCCTTTTAGTACATTTAGTCATCTTCATCCAAAAAAGCATAGAAATTTCCATGATGTAAAATATGTATTCTAATGTTTTTGGCTACAATGAGGTGAATCACAAGAAGAACAGTTTTTCATTTGATTCAGCTCTCAGAAAAGTCTGCTATTATTACTATAAGCTGAAAACAGTAATTTTTTCCTAATTTGGGGTGACAGGAAAGTAAATTCTCATGAACATGGGTGGGCAACATCTTAGGGAGGAAGTGCATTGACCAATAAGATTATGGGGCCCTGCTGAATTGGCTGTAAACACAGTTCACCCAAAATTCAGAAGTAACTATGCAAGTCTACAATGCAAAACTGTGTCCTCTAACATCACAGAATTCTGGGAGTAAAGAACAGAATGTTCCACAGAAAGAGAATGGGCAAGACGAGGAAGATTCAGGAAATGTCCCTGGTATTCAGTGGGTTTTGTTCAGCAATTCTGTATCAAGGAAATCTGGGCAATATGGGAGGCAAGCATACATTTTGATAATACTGCATGCAGGGGGGTGGAAGCAGAAGAACAAGTGTGTGTTTTGCTGATTCTGTTTGGGAAGGGGTACAGAAAGTAAAGGCAATTACCATGAAAATTGTGCTGCTATAGGTAGTTATGCTGTTTGTAGTAGTAGGAATTCTGGCAGCAGCAACACTGCATTTCAGCAGCACTGAACACACGAATGGCACAGAAATGGTTATGATAGAAGTAAACATGTAGGCTGTGCAATCCTGTTCTACATTCTGATAATTTCATTTCAGATGTTTACAAATCTGTCACATTTTTTAAAAAATTGATTTATATAAAAATGTATTTCTGAATTGGTAACTGAATTAATAGAATAATATTGTGGAAGAATGTCCTGTGTGATAAATTGCACCATATTAATAGGCTCAAGAAACTATGAATGTTCCTAAAATACTCCCTTGTTCAGAAGGAGCACTTGTACTTGCGTTTTTCATCGGTCAACTAATTCAGAGACTCTGCCAAGCACATTCCCAGAGGCAATTAGAAAGAATCATTTTTCCCATGTTCTTTATTGATCAAAACAGGCCACCTTCGTTCTAGAGTTAAACTTTTGGAAGAAACAAGCACAAATTTAGAAGTTCTCAGGACAACTAACCTACTTTATGCATTAAAAAAAAATAAGAAGGGGATACATTCCCAGAGGACACCTACGGGGAAAAATATGCATTTGTGCATCATGGTATTTCAGAAGAGAACCCTTCTGAACCCAAGTATGACTTCTAAAGTTTACACAGAGGACATACGGGGAATCAATACCTAAACCTGCAGATGTTGGAAGATGTAGCTACTCTAGTGGGCCAAGGGTGAATATTGCAAAGCCCACTGGATGTGTGAGCTCCCAAAATCATCCTAATTGGAGACCACAGATTGTTTTAAGATTCTGAGCTTTCTGTCTCCTTCTTCCTTGTTAAAAATAGGTTAAAATACCTGCTAGACTGTTTCAGCATTTAGCATATATTTACAGTGTGTATTATAGACTTTCTATAGCCTTACTCTAAAGTGCTGAAACTTCCACTTTCTGTCTTCTGTTGCACCAAAGATCATGAAAAGTAAGATCCAGTGCAATGTGGCTTAAGAGATAGTAGTTAGTTAATGAAAGTGCCTGTTTTTTTTTAAATAAGAAAGTTTTTAATAAAATACTTTATCCATGAGATGCCTCCTGAACATTTTCTGACATGAACATTTGGCTCATAATATTAGAAAACAGCAAAAAAAGAGACTAAAATATTGAGCAAAAGCATGATGACAACACATATCAGAAAATCTGAAATAAGCATAGATACAAAAGTTCAAAAGGGTAGTCAAAGTATTACACTAAAGCTAGAAAACAATGCTACATATTTTGACAGATACTGGTCTACAATGACTATTCATATTCTTGCAGTATTCATATTCTGGGTAGTAGTAACTTTGAAGTTACTACTACTCAGATGGAAGGCTGCCTTTGACAATGCTTCATAGATTTCACATGGTGTACAATCCATTGCCCCACTCTTGAATGGAGTGAATCAATTAGCACCTCCATTACATCATTACTTTAAGACCATCCTTCTTAGTCTAATTACCTTCTGGGCACAAATGGGGGTGCTGATTTTAGTCACTAATGAAAACAATGCACTTTGTATGTCTTTGCCTTTTTCTTGAGATGATCTTTGCTAAACATTTGGGAAATGGGACTTCCTCCACTTCTCCTTCTGCAACCCTTTTTCCATATTTGGTCATAGGGCCCCATAGTAATAGAGAGCATATTCTGAGGGTATACAGAATATACCCCTTCAGGGGAAAGGGGAAGAATGCCCTCCACATTCTGCTGATGGAAGTACTTCCACCAGCAAGCAGGTTTAATGAGGACCCTTCTCATTTTTTAGAACATGCTTTGGTTACAGATCTATTCAGATACGTTCAGTGTGGATGCTGGAATATATGCTGATAAGGCAGGGCTCCCAATAACAGAAGTGCTGGAAGCATGTTCAAACATTTGTGTTTACTGACATCTAGGCAGGGGAATATTAGGGGTAGCATTTAACTGTGTACTTACATCCCAGCCACAGTTGCAGCCCTAACCTATATTCTTATAACATGTAAGTCTTGTGCCATTTTAATAACAAAATCAAAAAGTGAAAGAAGAATCCTGGCAAAATGCACAGCTTCAGAAATTCCTTCAGACTCCATCAAATCCTGAACATCTTCTCAAAGTCTTTTAATGTTTTCTGTTTTGGAAAGACTTAAGTGTAAGAGACTATAATATGTACAAAACAATTCCAGTGAATTATAAATACCATCTTGGGTTTTAATTGCATTGCTTACTCCTCAATTTGCTGTGCTGATTGTTATTGTGTTATGTCACATGTTCTAAAGCAGAGGCAAATAAAAAGCGGCAAAGAAATACTTCAACCATATAATAACAAATGCATTGCTTTTGAAAATACATGTAGGACCAAATAACCTATGAGATACCAGTAAAATTTATTATCCTTGCTGCATGTAAATGCAAAATGAAAAATAAGATGGACATGCGAGAAGTATCAACTTTTAAAATATATTTGTCCTCTTTTGATGAATAGTTTGAAACAAAATAGCTCTGTGAAAAACATTTGTGTTGAAAGCTGGTATTTCCATTTGCTCTATCAAATATATAGGTTGTCTTTCTTGATGGAAAAAGATATATACTGTATGGAAAAGAACACTTCTGCAGTAACACATTAAAAGAACTGTGCACAGATATAGTAGACTCTGCTGTTCAAAATCTTTTCTGTAAAGATGATATATGCTCTCATTGTCACTGTTTCTCCTGAATTTTTTAAAAAACATGGTATTTTCAGAAGTAATTTAGATGTAAAAATGTTTTACTTTCATTTGGTGATTTATATATTCCAGAAGATATTTACAACCACTAGTTATTTTTTTAAAAAATCCTTGTAATTAACACCCTTTCCCCAAAGCTAAAGTATAATTACTTAACATTATGATTGTAATTTGGTAACAAATTATGATATTGTTCTTGTGGCATAACTATGAGTTTTAAAAATGCATTTATAGTTATTTGTAGAGATGTGAAGACATTTCCCACTGTCTCATAAGCATGGTGAGGATTCTTTAGTGTTTATGGTCCTATTTACACTTCACAATAACTCCAGAATAAACTGAGTTCTAAAACAAAATGAGTTATAATCACTTGATGGTCATGTGGTGTTTAAATAATTTCCTGCATACAGTGGTTCTTAACCTTTGTTACTCGGATGTTTTTGAACTGCAACTCCCAGAAACCCCAGCCAGCACAGTTGGTGGTGAAGGCTTCTGGGAGTTGCAGTCCAAAACTCCTGAGTAACCCAAGGTTAAGAAACAGTGCTTTAGAACACAGCCTACTGCTTGGTAGGAAGCCACAGCACTGAATCTACCAGCTGTTGAGCCCCCTCTGATCACTGTAACAATCAGCTGGGAAGAAGCCAGCTTCAAGCAGTGGCCAGGCACCCATCAGCTAGTTTGTGCAGCACCCAGAAGCCCCACACCCTGATCCCGTGGCAGAGGAAGCAGCAATGCAAGGGCAATGAGGGCAGATACATCCTTTCTCTTTGGTTGAAAGTGTGTGATAACTTTGAACCAACAGAGAAAGGAAAGCCCAGACACACACACACAAAAACACACAAACATACTCAAAAAGCAGAGTTTTGTCTAAGCACCTGTCCCTTCTGGATTCATAAGCTGTGTTGATGCATACACACACATAGCCGCTTGAAAAATATATATATCTCTCTCACACACACACACACACACACACACACACACAAACACACACACACACACACAAACACACACACACACACACACACGTATACACGCACGCACACATACACGAGCAGCACACCCTTTCCTAAGACACATTTTTACAGTTCTCCTCTGTGGGCAACACTCCTAGAGTTTGCATTTGTTGTACAGGTTAAGGACTGCCTCCTTCCATATGAGCCTACCCAGTAGTTAAGATCTAGCCAGGGGGCCCTTTTGAAAGAGCTGTCCCTCAAGCAGGTAAGAGGGACGGCTTGTAGACAAAGGGCCTTTTCAGAAGCTGCCCCCAGACTATGGAATGCCCTCCCCACTGAGATTTGTCTGGCGCCGACGCTGATGACATTTTGGCGCCAGGTCAAAACCTTCCTGTTCCAGAAGGCTTTTAATTGAAATAACATCAACTGTGGGTCCTGATGGCAATTTTTAGAGTATCTATTTTAATTGCATTATAATGGTTTTCTCTTTTGTTGTATTTTAATTGTTGTAAGCCACCCAGAGACCTTTGGGTAGAGTGGACGGCATATGTTAAATAAATAAATAAATAAATAAATAAATAAATAAATAAATAAATAAATAAATAAATAAATAAATAAATAAATAAATAATAAGATAAATAAGAAACAGAGTTCATCTCCAAGGGCAAGAGGTTCTCTAAAAATTAAAAAGTTAATGAGATAACTAAATGAGGAAACTGAAGTAGGAAGCCTTGTACTATTTGTGAGGCCTTTCTTTTTCCTGTTCTGCATATAGCCCTGCAGGCCTCTCCTGTTTGCATTGTGGTCACTTAAATCGGACAGACTGAAATTCTTCCAACCAGCAAGCGGAGTTATTCTGTATAGTACACGACCTATCTGGAATTGGTCACGGTGATTGGCCTCCCCCTAGTATTTCACCTGACCAATTTGCAGCCTTTTAAAAATCTAAAGTGGAGGCCACTATCTCCCTATTTGAAGTCAGTAGATTGAGCAGAGATATCCGCTGCTCTCTCCTGCCCGATGAAGATCACTCACTTTCAGCTGGTGACGTCACTTGAGGTTGACAAAGTGCTGGACCGCTGTTGTGCCACCAATAGAGTGGTGGCATGACCCTTGCCTGCCATGGCTAATCAAAGCGGCCAGGCCCATAACAACTGAATGGGCCACTGCTATAATAAATGGACATCTCCAGGAGGGCAGGATTCCCCTTACCCTCAAGGAGACACTCATTAGGCCCATAAGGAAAAAACCGAGCTTGGCGGCAGCTGACATTGGCAATTATACACCCGTCACCAATGTGTCTTTCCTTAGCAAGGTAGTAGAGAGGGTGGTCACCGATCAGCTGCTGGCTCTCTTGGATTAGGCCAATGCCCTGGATCCATTCCAGTCGGGCTTCAGGCCACGCCATGGCACAGAAATGGCATTGGTTGCCCTGCTTGATGACCTTTTGAGGGAGGCTGATGGGGGTAAAATGTCCTTGTTGGTTCTCCTTGATATCTCAGCTGCCTTTGATACCACTGACCATGGTATCCTCCTGGGGAGGCTCTCCAAATTGTGGATTGGTGACCTAGCTCTTGCTTGGCTCCATTCCCTGAGAATCCAGCTTGGAGAGAATGTATCGTCCCTGTGGCCCCTCAATTGTGGGGTGCCGCAGGGACTGATCATCTCTCCAATGCTCTTTAATATCTACATAAGGGTGCTGGGTGGGGTCATCAGAGGGTGTGGTGCTTCATGTCACCACTATGCTGATGTCACGCAGCTCTACATCTCCTTTTTTCCAACAGCAGTGGATGTCATTGCGTCCCTTGAACGCTGCCTGGGAGCTGTACAGCAATGGATATAGGAGAATGGACTGAGGTTGAACCTGGGTAAGACAGAGATCCTGAGGGTGGGTGCCCCTTTTATCAGTGATTTGGCAAGCTCGCTCTCTTTTGTGGGGGCAACTCTCACCACAAAGTGTGTGGTCCACAGCTTGAGGGTCCATCTTCACCCAGCGCTTACCATGGAGTCCCAGGTGGCGTCTGTGGTCCACTCCACGCACTTACATCTTTGGCAGATTGCCCAGCTGCGCTCCTATCTTGATGTCAGGTCGTTCACCACTCTGGTCCATGTGCTCATAGTCTCAAGATTAGACTACCATAATGCCCTCTATGTGGGGCTGCCTTTGAGACTGATGCGGAAGCTACAAATGGTCCAGAACACAGCCACCAGATTATTAATCAGGGTGAAAAGACACCAACGTATTTCCCCCACTCTGGTGGCCTTACACTGGTTACCCATTCATTTCGACATTGATTTCAAGGTACTAATGCTTACATATAAAGCCCTAAATGGTTTAGGGCCTCAATACCTGGCAGAACGCCGGTCCCCAGCTAGCTCTACTCGTGTCACTTGATCAAGCCAGACTGGATGGCTCATGAGCTTAACCCCGAGAGAGGCCCGGAAGGAGAGAACAAGAAACTGGGTCTTCTCAGTGGTGGCCCTTCATCTTTGGAATACCTTACCACCGGAGAGTTCACAGGAACCCTTGCTGGGAATTTTTAAAAACAAGTTGAAGACTTGGTTCTTCCAGCAGGCCTTCCCCCCTCCCATTACATAGCTTCTTTATCCTGTCCCAGCTTTCTTTATCTATTCTTGTTCTTTGATAAAAATTATTTTAATGTTGTTTTTATCTTTATACTCTGTAAGCCTCCCAGAGTAGATACCCGAATCTAGATGGGCAGGGTAAAAAGAGGATGAATGAATGAATGAATGAATGAACGAACAAACAAACAAACAAACGAATGAATGAATGAATTCCTTGATGCAGCTTCTCACCGAGTGAATGCAAATGAATTTGCATTTCTCTCACAGTGTAATTGCACCCTGACACAATAAATTATTTTTTAAAAACCACGAGTTATGCACTTTCCACAAAATATCTCTGCACATCCAACAGAATAAAAATACCATTATTAATGCTGAAATTACCAACTTCAGAGCTATAATATAAAAGAGAGCCAAAGATAAGAATATTTCATTCTCTCATTACTTTCTAGCTTTTGAGGACGATCAATCACAATTTGCAGATAGCCACTTTCAGCCAGCAGTTGTAATGGTAAATCTCATACTTCTATTTTTCTTTATTCTGAGCCATTGCTCAAATTATGAGCAGTTCCACTCACTCCTTGTGCTTACTTAAATTTTAAAGAATCTTGCTGAAGAGTCCCCACTGGTCTCAGTTCATGAGCTAGAGTAAATACTACAAAATATTTTTCATTATGCAATGGCAATAATGAGAATCTTAAACTAAGTTGGCAAATACATTCTGATTTGTAGAACTATGAAAAACAGTCACATTATAATAACCATTTTTAAAGAGATTTGTCTAAAACACTTGCTTTCTTAGAAATATACCAGTTTCCCCAAATAACAGCTTTCAAATAAATACTCAGAAAGCATGCAGAGAGGGGGGAAAAACTGATTCTCACCAGAGTTCTTAAAGAAACTGAACTTAATGGTTCCACGGTTGTCATGTCTTTTCTTAAAGCTAGGAGTCAAATGTTATGGTGCATGTGTTTTGTAGTAACTCTCACTAATGCTGCAAATATGATATTTTGAAAACAAGATCTGATTACCCAGTTTTATCTGGTTTTAATTGTCTGATGCATGATAACCAGAACACTGAAGCAGTATTGTTCCTTGGTGAAAAACTAATACAGTAAGGTTAGAAGTAAGAATAGAAGAGCTATCTGGGAAGCATACAGAATCCAGAGATAGTATCAGAAAGGCCTTGGGGGCTCAGATAAATCCTTTTCAAATTCTTGAAGTTAAAATCATGACATTTTGTACTAGTCTACTCTGCACTAATAAAGTTCTTCTGTGAAGAAGTGGAAAGGAAAGAATAAACCTTGTCTTCCTTCAACTCCACACTAAGTGAAACAAACACAACAGTGCAGAACTGTCAGGAAACTCATTTACACTATGCAACTAACTACTACAACTGTGAAAGAAAACCAGAATATGTATTACAGGGAGCCGAACTGGATCTAGATATAATGACCTAAAATATGATCTGCACACACTGTTTGATGCATTTTAGTGCAACAGACACCAGGAATTGAGATGAAACCCACAAGCTTCATTTATAAGAAACAATATAACCTTTGGGATGAATGGTTCTTACTGTGTTGCTGGAATCATATTCATACCATCAAACAGATCATAACATTCCATGCTCTCTTTAAAATTATGACATGCTGCGCCGAATATGGATCATGCTTCTAATGCATTTCTCAGTGATTTTAATCTGCCATAACTTGTAGAATCAAGTGAAGTACAAATCAAGGTATTATCTGTTGGAAAAATACTTGCCATTTTTGTTGCATAAATTATGTTTATACCAGAAACTTTACTTACCCCCTGCTTACCTATCCCATGCTGTTCTTGAAATTATATTAATAGGAAAATATGCAGAAATATTCTGCGGATGACAGATGGTGCTTATGTTAATAACACAGTTCTGTTGCTGAGACTAAGTGAAGATCTGTCTAACTACTGTAATGTAAACCAAGACCGAGCTAATACAGATACATCATGATTGGAAACATCACAGGCTTGCAGTAGCTTCCTGGTCCTTTTTTTTCCTGGTGGACCTAGGAGAGGTGAGGGAGGAAAGCTAGGGAGAGGGTAGAACACAAGGTGGGACCTGTGGGGGAGAGGTTTATTTGGGTTTGAGAGAGAGGGGTTCTTCACTGCTTGTTTGGGGGAGAAGGAGACATGAAGGTCATTCTCTCTCTCTCTCTCTCACACACACACACACACACACACACACACACAAACACACAGGTAAATTTAACTCAAAGTATATTGCCATTTTTTTCTGCTCCCCCATAATTAAGAATTATTAATTAATAATAATGTATTCGGGTAGAATTATAGTCTGAAAAATCAATTTTAATGTGTTTTCTTTACCTTAGTAAAAATTCCTTTTTATGCAAATATGGCAGGAGGTCTCAGGTTACTTGGCTGTTATAAAAAGGGGTTGCAACTCAAAAATGGTTGGGAAACTGTACAGTGGTGCCTCGTATAACGAGTGCCCCGTTTAATGATGAATTCGCATAGCGATGGCATCGCTTTTGCGATCGCATACCGATGTTGCCTATGGGGAAAAATCGCTTTGCGATGTTTTCCCCATAGGCACCATTTTCCCCCAGCTGAGCGGCGGGAGCCTCCGAAGGAGTGCTCCCGCCGCTCAGCTGGGGGAAAATGCCTGCGGTGGCCTCGGAAGGACCCTTCCGAAGGGTCCTTCCGAGGCCACCGCTGGGATTCCCCTTCCCCGCGGCCGGCTTCCCCGGCCATGGTCGGACTCTCAGGAGTCCGACCATGCATGGGGTAGCCTGCCGCGGGTCGGATCCAAGCCTGGCTTGGATCCGATCCGCGGTGGCTGCCGAAGAGTCCGGCCATGGCTCCCACCCTCCTCAAGCCGCGGGGGGAGGGTGGTGGGATCCAGATGCCTTTCAGGCATCCCAGGCTTGGATCCCACCCGCCGCCGGTTACCCAAGCCATGGGTAACCGGCGGCGGGTGGGATCCAAGCCCGGGATGCCTGAAAGGCATCCGGATCAGCCCACCCTCCCATCCTCCTCTTGCGGCTTGGATCCGAGCCGCGGCGGTTACCCCAGCTATGGCCGGACTTCCGATCTCCCCCCCCACACCGGGCGGCTTCTCCCGCTGCTCCCGATGGTTGGGAGGGGAGATCAGATCGGCTTCTGCCTTTCTTCTCCACAGCCCGGCTTCTCCCAAAGGGCTGCCCCGACTGTGCTTGCAGCAGCTGAAGAGGTGCCCAGTGGAGGAGAAATGACAGATCGGCTCCTGCCTTCTCCTCCACCGGGCACCTCCTCCGCTGCTGCAAGCACAGTCGGGGCAGCCCTTTGGGAGAAGCCAGGTGGTGGGGGAGAAGGCAGGAGCCGATGCCGTCTTCCCCCCCTCCCCCGAGGCTTCTCCCAAAGGGCTGCGCCCGATAGTGGGGGAGAAAACCGGATAATCCGTTCCTATTGGAACAGATTATCCGGTTTTCAATGCATCTCTATGGGAAAACGCATTTCACTTAACAATGTTTTCCCATAGCGATTTTTTTTTGGAACCAATTAACCTCGCTATGCGAGGCACCACTGTATTGGATCTTCTAGCATATTAAGCCTTTCCCGAAAGGTGCTGCTGAGAGAGAAATTGAATTTAAAATTATGGCAATTGCTGCCTTATTGCATGAATTGTTAAAAGCAGCATCATTGTATGGGTTGTCTGCATATTTGTGAGCAATCAGCCTGTCCTCTTGTACTTGCTGTGCGTGTGTATTGTTTGGGCATTACCATCATAAAGGAAAATGACCCTAGAATAATTTTGAACAAATATCATAAATCACAGTGGAAGCAGGCACATAATGGTCATAGAATCACAGAACCAAATAACTGTACAGCTGGAAAGTGTGCCAAAGCTCATTCTGTCCCTATGAGAGCATCTGCTGGAAGTCAGTTACCAAACATTAAACCCTTATATAATAACAATCATGTGCCAGCAAGTCAATTCGGACTTATAGCAATCCTTTTCAGAGTTTTCCAGGTAGAGATTACTCAGAAGTGGTTCACCATTATTATTTTCTGGGGGCACCCTGGCACTGTGCAGCTTGCCCAAGGCTACACAGGCTGGCTCTTCTTGGAGGCACAGTGGGGAAATGAACTTCCTACCTCTGGCTCCACAGCCGAAAACCTAACACACTGCATTCAGCCAGCTTAAACGGTAATACTTATGCAATTTCCTCCACTTTTGTTTGTTAAGCCCCTTTCCTGTGTCACCATATTTAATATTAAACTAATGAGCCACTTTCTAAGAGTAAGCACACTCTTTATGCCCACCCCATTCCTATTCATAATTCCTGTTTATAATGTAATCCATTAATTTCACCTTAAACATAGGGACATTATAGTAGCCCTGCAATCATTCAAGATCTCCTGTGAAGAAAGATGCTTAGTCCAATGACAACAGCACTAAAAGAATTATATGAGGAGGAAGGAAGCCAAAAACTCTCATACATATGTATTTTTACAGTTATTAATCATATTGTTTGATATTCAGTCTGTCAGAAATTTGGCTGAGTGAAGCACCGTACAACCTTAATGGGGAAATCCAATAATTGTTGCCCATTTGACTTAAATCAATACCTTCAAACCACTTAGATAGTTAAGATTGCCTCTGTTTTGCCATATGCATCTAAAATAGTAGGCTCCATATCAGGCTATTTATTTGTCTATATTTTTATTGCAACAGTTGGGAAAAGACAGGGAGTACAGTTGTGTTCAAAATTATTCAACCCCCACTGAAATTGAATGTTTTGGCCATTTTGACATTGATTTTGATCATTCAGTCATCTTGCTTGCATTTACATGAAAGAGGCACTTGTAGGTCAGAGAAATATAACCTTAAGTTTATAATGAAATAACCACAAATGTCTTTTCTGTGCTCACATCATTATTAGTTTTTATTCAACCCACAAGTGACATTCAATCTTAGTACTTAGTACAACATCCTTTTACAGTTATAACAGCTTTTAAACGTGACGCATAGCTTGACACAAGTGTCTTGCAGCGATCTACGGGTATCTTCGCCCATTCTTCATGGGCAAAAGCCTCCAGTTCAGTCAAATTCTTAGGCTTGCGCACTGCAACTGCTTTCTTTAAGTCCCACCAGAGGTTCTCAATCGGATTTAAGTCTGGTGACTGCGATAGCCACTCCAAAATGTTCCAGCCTTTCCTCTGCAACCATGCTCTAGTGGACTTGGAGGTATGCTTGGGATTATTGTCCTGTTGAAAGGTCCAACGTCTCCCAAGCCTCAGGTGTGTGACGGACTGCATCACATTTTCATCCAATATCTCCTGGTACTGAAGAGAATTCATGGTACCTTGTACACGCTGAAGCTTCGCTGTACCTGCAGAAGCAAAACAGCCCCAAAGCATTATTGACCCTCCGCCATGCTTCACAGTAGGCAAGGTGTTCTTTTCGTCATATGCCTTGTTCTTCCTCCTCCAAACATAGCGTTGATCCATGGGCCCAATTTTGTTTCATCAGTCCACAGAACACTATCCCACAACTTTTGTGGTTTGCCCACATGACTTTTGGCATACTGCAGTCGACTCTTCTTATTCTTGGGAGACAGCAAGGGGGTGCGCCTGGGGTTCTGGCATGGAGACCTTCATTACGCAGTGTGCGCCTTATTGTCTGAGCTGAAACATCTATACCCACATCTGACAAATCTTTTTTCAGTTCCTCAGCAGTCACACGGGGACTTTTCACCACTCTACGCTTTAGGTAGCGCACAGCAGTCGAAGTCAGCATCTTCTTTCTTCCACGACCAGGTAGCATTTCAACAGTGCCCTTTGCCTTGAATTTGTGAATGATGCTTCCTATGGTGTCTCTTGGTATGTTTAACTTCTTTGCAATCTTCTTATAGCCATTGCCCTTCCTGTGAAGACAAATCACCTCTTCTCTTGTCTTCCTGGACCATTCTCTTGACTTCACCATGTTTGTAACCACACCAGTAAATGTCTAGAAGGAGCTGAGTATCACAGTCCTTTTAAAGCTGCCTAATTGGTGCTTATTATGCTTGATTGGTGCCAGGTGACATCCACAGGTGTTTTCAATACCTGATCGAAAACACCTGAATGAACCTCTCTTCTTCAGAGTGGTAGTCTTTAAGGGGTTGAATAATTGTGGCAATGAAGAAACCACAAAAGAAACATTTACTACTGTATTACATAAACAATTGATGTTATTTTAGTTGCATTTGGTTCTTTAAAACGTCCTTGTAGGATTTCATTCTGAATACAATTCCAAATGTACACTATAGTCCCTAAACCCCTTTACAGCATTGGGGGTTGAATAATTTTGAACACAACTGTATATGAGCTATCGGAGTTACCAAACTTAGAGGGAGTATGTCTGTTTAGCATCAGTCTGCTTTCTCTAGGAAACCATATTTCAATCAGGGATTCCTTGCCAGCTTCCACCATGGCCTTCAATAGTTTCTGGAAAATGTTATGGCACTACAACTGCCAGAGCATCTGGACTCCAGCTATGCATTGGAAAAAGTCCAAATTGACATGTGACCTTTCTTGTATCCTACACTCCACACTTGTCAGCATGATAAATGATCTTCTGGTGATTTAAAATCAAGGACAGCTGTCCATTCTGGACATGCTGCTCACAACCCCATTCTACACAAATGATTATAAGCTGCTGCTTTGTCAGCTAAGGGATTTTACCCAATGTGGCTAGAACTGAGATTCATTTAAAAATACTCCCCTTCCATTTCATTACCACCATCACTATCAAGCATGTTTCAACTAAGGATGTGAATAGATTTCCCCAGCCTCTTGTTTATGGCCAAGACAGGCTGTCTTGACATGGTGAGAAATGTTACCTCAGATGAAAAATACACAGACAATAAGAATTAGCAAAAAAAAAAAAAAAAAAAAAAAAAATTAGGAAGAATTTCTGACAGTAAGAACTGCTCACCAACAGAAGGGACTACATTGCACTAAATGCACTCCCAGCATCCTTGTTGCCAACACTCAAAAATTATTTTGTTTTTAAAAAAAAAAAAAAAAAAAACCAACCCAAACCCAGATTGGTTTAAAAGTCCCTTTGTGTTCTCTAGGGATGAGGGAGGCAATTCTGCCATGTTTAGGGACATTTTTTAAATTGCCACTAGAGCCAATAAGATACTTATTTGGGGGATAAGGGAGGAAGTGCAGCCTTCCAAGGACTTCCAAGTATTCATGTGCAGCGTCCCATATCTCTGAAAGCTTCCTATCCCTTCCTATCCCTATGCCTGTCCCTGTCCACTATTTAATTCCTAACATACCTAGAGATTATTCTCTATCCCTCAAGACAGTCACTGAAACACTTCTAACAAATGAGGAGAAGTGGAAATGGAAGGTCAAGAGGGTCAGTTCTTCTCAGGATGCTTGGTGATTTATAATAAAAACATTATAATGGAAGCTAGAATGTGTACTACAGTTCAGAAAGGGAGAAACAAAGAGGCTGTCAGCATTGTTAACAAACAGAGTCAGACAAGAACGCTTCCTTTACCCAAATGAGGGGAACAAGAAGAAGCAGAGACTCAGGAGAAGCAAAGTATGACAAAATAAACAAAATGGGGCAAATACGATCTCATGAGAATCCAGATAAGAATAAAAGGGAAACCTTAACATTTAAATACATGAGAAACAAGAAAAAGGCCTTGGAGGATATAGCACTATTAGATACGGAATGAGGAATAAAGAAAGATAAGGAGTTTAAGTAGAAGCTTTTGAGAGACTTTGCATCAGTCTTCACCTCAGAAGATATTTATTTGGAAAATAAATATGCTTATGACTGAAATGGTTTTCTTCAAGGCAAGGTTTTTTTTTAAAAAAAGAAATGACAATGAGGGTGGCAAGGAACATTTTGTATCTATATATTTATAATACAGCGAGAACAAACACCTATTCAGTTGTTATTAGAGCAGATAAAATTAGTACGGATTGAGGAGAGTTCATAGCCCTTTCTGTTTTTATTTCTCCAAATACAGAGTGTGCTGGTGCTGCCTTCTTTCTTTTTAGTTTCATAGCTCTTGGAAGCTTTGAAAATTACAAGTCTAGAGAAGTGGGCCTTCATGGTCAGGCTACTCATGTGAATTAGGACAATGGAAAATCAGTCCCGACTTATAGGGAAAGTCTCCATAGGCAATGGGGGCTTCCTCTTAAGATTCAGCACCCTCCATCAAAATCAGAAAGAATAGCCAGGGCTCGCACAGTTTGTATCTGGGGCAGAAAACCTTGTTACAGTGGGGTCTTGACTTGAGAACTTAATCCGTATTGGAAGGTGGTTCTCAAGTCAAAAAGTTCTCAGGTCAAATCTGCATTTCCCATAGGAATGCATTGAAAACCATTTGATCCGTATCTGCTCTTTTCTGTCCATAGAAACTAATGGGAAGCTGCTATTCTGCCTTTGACCACTAGAGGGGGATATCTTGTGTCTTTTTTCTTAGGTCAAGAAAGGTTCAGGGAAGGCAGGGAAAATACAGTCCAGGCAGTACAGTACCAGGCAGTCTGAAGACTGTCTCCCAATCCACTCTCTAAACGCTGGGAGGAGTGAGGAAGCAGACAGGCACCCTTTTCACTGGCCAACAGTTAACTGAAAGTTCACATTTTGCACTTTCCCTGCCTCCCATGTGGGTTTTTTTCAGTTCTTAACTCAAATCTAAGTATGTAAGTCAAGTCAATATTTTCCTATGAAAGTGGTTCTTAAGTCAAAATGTTCTTAACTCAAGCCGTTCTTAAGTCAAGACCCCACTGTATTGTGCTCAAAATGTAAAGGTTTAAAGACAAAAATACAAAGTTTTTCATGAATAAAATGGGGTGGTTTTTTTGGTACCATTGTTAATGAAAAATGTGTAAATCCTTTCATGGTTCTTTAAGAGCAAAAAAATCTCACAGCATTTGCCTCCATCCTTCTTGGATGGGTTATCTTAATATATGCAGGCATGCTTTTTCACTGAGAACAAGTAAATACATAAGTATTTGTTAAACCCTCATATTACATGTCTGTTTTAGCAGCGTGTCGCAGACACAAAGCAAAGAATTTGAATGGACAAATACAACTTTTTGGGAAATGGGCCACAATTAGCAAAGTAGAACCAGAATTCTGTTGGCTTCACAAAGTGTAAAGTATGCAAGTATGCAATCATGCAAGCAAAGGTACTTGTTCTGCTACATTGTCTTTATGTTCCTCAACTTTCTGTGATGCAGGAAATAGTTGCACACCCCATGTCATGCTCAGTCACATGACAAAGAACAAATGAGAGAAAAACTGCTGAATGATTGTCCTTACACTTGCATTTTTTCCAATAGGATTTTGACCTATGCGTAATACTGCAGTTAAAACCTCTCAATTTCAACCTTAGGTTAAAACCACCGGGTTGCCCATCATGTGGAAGAATTCTGTCCAGAATAGTCTGAACAAGTTTGTTTCTAAATGACAGTGGTCAAACAGACTTACTGCATTTTAACTTGGATTTTAGAATACATGGTAGGATTATGCATTAACATGACCATATCATGATTTCTGTATAAATAAGGACAATACATATCAACCTGGGAATGGCCTACATGGAAGTGGACATCCCCATCAGTGCCCTCAGTGTAGTTTGGGACTCTCCTGGATCATACAAAAAAAATCTGACATTTGGAGGATAAAAAATTATTTTTAAAATGATGCACAGAACATGGGGGAAGGGGAAACAAGACTTGAAAGTTATAATTCTGCATAAAGAAGATGCTGAAATAGTATGAGGTTAAGAAAAAGGGGAGGAAGCTAGGCTTCAGTGGCAGATGTTTACATCCTCCAATGCTAGGCTCCAATTATTGATGTTTACATTCTCTCTGGCAATACCCTCCAACCACTGAGAGTATTGGAAGTCTCTTTACATGGGTTTATTTGGGCTTCTCTTTCTCTCTCCCTCTTTTTTTTTTAATAGATTCTGGGACTTGTTGCCCCCAAATTTATAGCTATTTGTATCTTTCCACCAAGGTGAACAGGATTTCCAGATAGGCAGAAAACTGAATATTGGTCTGGATCTGGGCTTGGATCAGATTGGAGGGGGCAGACAGCTCCAGATCAAATTTGGTTGATATCTAAAGCACATAATTAGTATCCAAGAAGGTCAGGGAGACCCATGCACAGCCATAATATAGAGTATAAGTTATTTTAGCTTCAATATGATAGAATAGCAGCAGTTAGTATGAAACACTATATACTCATTTTCTTATACTTACATATAAACAGTAGAAACAAACATTACCTGCTTTCATGCTGCAAAAGTATTTAATAGTGCTTATGAAATGGTTTAGAGATTTGTACCTGTAAAAAAATTACCTGTATTCAAATCTAGTGAAGCATTCAGCTTCCAGATGTTTATGCACACAAGGCAAGTCAGATTTAATTGATTATGCATGCACTGTGTTTAGAAAGTTCCTCTACCAGATTTTCTTTTCTCTTATGTATAAGACTTTGCTGATGATTCCACATAAATAAGAAAACCTATTTGCTTCAGTCCAGCTCCAACCACATGTATGCTGTTATTAACACATTGGCACATGTGCCAGAATAATGTGTATTCCAATGCTCCTCTCCATGTGCAAATCTCAGAGAGCTGTTAATAGCTGCACTCAGATGAATATATCAATATCCATCCAATCCAGGCAACTTCTCATTAATCTGCTGATATTTATGTAGAGATTTCCCTATCGAAACAAGCATGTTTCCCAGGTGACTACTGGCTTGTGTTGCCAGAGATCACTATCATGGGGAATGGAAGGGTTGTCCATGAGATGTGCAATGTCTGTAGAGAGCAACACAGCACAGGAGACCATACCATTGAAATGTGTTGGCACCCTGGAATGATGTTGTATGTGCACCAAATTGAGTTTGTTCTTAGAACCAGGAGAGAACTGATATTCCAATACAGACACATTTTATATTATTCTCTATAGGCTAAGTTCTTTATGAGGTTAAATGCTAGCTAGAACCGGCATGAAAAGTACTTTAAAATACTGAAATGCAAGAAAAATGAAACAGAGAGCCTTCTCCAACCTCATGCAAATTTTGAAAATGGAAAGAACTGACACATGGTAATATATGTTAAATTCAAGCAAGACCAAAATGGTACAAGAAATTGAATATATTTGTGTGACGGCTGCGATGATGTCACCTGCTTGTCAATGCTATGGCTGGAGTTCATCTGCCTATGGCAGGACAGGAGGTGGGACTTCAGGGGGTGGAGCTAAGGTATATAAGGGGTGTGTGAATGATGTGTGAGTCAGATAGGGACTAGATAGGGACTTGGTTAGGGTCTGGTTAGGGACTTGGGGCATGTGCATGTTATGAGGTACTGTGTTAGTGAAGGTCTGAGAGAGAGAGTGTATGAGGGGATACTTTATTATATTGATTGCCTTATTTAGTTAATACAGTGATTTACTATTACTTATGTTGTTTCAATAAACAATCGTTTTTATTTTTAAAATCCATACCATTGTCTGAGGAGTCAGATATGTGTGTGGTTGGTGGCAGCGTGATAAGTGTATGTGAGTGTGAAGTGGCGGCTCTTCTGTGACGTGTGAGGAGACGGCCACAATTTGTAATCTCTGCCTAAAAGAACAAAGAATAGGCAAGTGCAAAGTCCCCTGAAAATTGCTTACATTTCTGCTATATCTTCTATACTGAGCTGTCTTCGAAGACAATTCAGAAATATGGTTCAAAATGAAATCACCAGGATCTTGCTGGGACTTTGAGATCAAAACATATAATGCTTTCTAATGATTTTACATCTTCTTCATTGTATAGTTTTTCATGTTCATATAAACAATTAAAGTCTTCCTTTTGGGGACCCAGAATATCCTAAGAATTGCCTTCTAGCACAGAGAGCAGCTGCATTCAGGGACCACTAGGAGTACAAGAAATGGTCAACAAAAAAATAATAACCAAAATTCTCCTAGTATTTGTGTAATGTTTGCATAACTTGCCACAGCTAATTGTAGCTAACTGTCAAGATGGCAGGGCATGTATCAGTCATGTGCCTAGTCACAGGTCAGATTTGTTCCTTCAAGATGAGCTGCATTTCATCACTCAACCTGAATTAATCATGACAAAACCTTATTCAAAACATCATGAGGATTCTGGCCAAGGCTTTTTTTAAATTTTATTTTTTAATTTTATTTTCAAAACTATTGGGTAATGGGGAAGGAGTACAAAAGGCAAAGGGCAGTGGGGGGGATGGAAAAAGGGTTTTGAGAATAAGAAAACATCAAATGCATAATCATTCAATCTTTCATATCAAGTATATAAACATCTAATCTATTCATGTTCCAATAAAAGTTCATCTTTCTTCTTCTTTTTCTTCTTCTTCTTTTGACTATTTGTTTCTGCGACTCTTTTTTCTTCCATATTTTAAAGGGGGGAACAATATCATTCAAAGTTTGCTTTTCAACCTCAATTTTCTTATCTGCTATCGCTCCATCGCTTACTGGGTGGCCCTCCATCCCTTGTATATTATCTGATATCTTCATCAATACAGCTGGGTTTGAGATCTCTTTTTGGTGTAATTTAACCTCCGCTACCTTCCCTCCCCTAGAGCCTCCAATCACGTCTTCCATCTGGTCAATATAATAATTTACCTGCATGAATTTTTGCAACAGTGACATCTGAAAAGAGGTTTTCCAGTCTAGCCACCGATCTGTAATTTTCTCAGGGGGAGGTTCCATTTTCTGTTTCCACTATTTTCACTTAAAATTCCCTCTCCCCTTTACCCCAATACACATCCAATATTTCTAATATTTCACCTTGCAACTATACAATATTAGCAATAAGATAGCAGGTATATTCAAGTAAGAGATGGAATCTAAAACATGAATCTCTCAAGTGTCTTTGTAGTCCAGTCCTTTTCCACGTCACTGATAACTTTCAGACCGATTGCTTCTTCTTTTCCCTTCTTTTCTCTTCTCCAAGTTTGTTTTTACCTTCACCCGGCAAGACTCTATTATTAGAATGTCATTTGTCAAGATCCCAGTTCAGTTCAAACCACATAGCCCCCAGTTCACAGCTAACAGTCCGTTCTTCTCCCTTTGACTTCCAGAGGCTTCCTTCTCCTCCCCCAAAAAGAGAGGTCCAGCAGTCAGGGTCCCGGCAAATATATTATCCACAGAAAGCAGAGTCCCACACAGTCTAAAAATATATATCCAAAGAGGAAAAGGGTCCAAAGTGAACAGCTTGCAACAGAATTTATTTTTTCAAAGCCTGTCAGTTGATTCTTCAAGAGTTATTTTTCCTCCTTTAATGGAGACACGAGCTATTTCTGCCTGGCTGTTCCTTTAGAAATGACTCGACCTTCAGCTTGGGTAAAAGCTGGTATGTTAGGAATGCTGCTCCTTATCTCATTTGGTCATAAATTTGCACACAATCACTTGTTCTTTATTTAATGAGGTTTTTCATAGAAAAGGGCTTCCAATTACTTTGATGTATACTTTCGCCGTGCTTCTGTTCTCTTATTCTCGGCAAATGGAGCTGTCTTTGGCTAGTTGCCAAAAATGGCGCCCGTCTTCGTCTGTGCTGATGTGAATTTCCAGAAGAAAGAAAAATCGAGTTGCTGCCCAATCTTCTAACTTCTGTGGCTCACCAACTGCTGCAGAAGGGTCTCTCCTGACTCTTCCTTGGTTCCCCCGTTTCTGGGAGGGTCCCAGACCGAAGTGGTTCTAGCTTTTCCCGGGAGCTATTCCCGAGAGCTGCTAGCTTCACCAAGACGAAGCTCCTCCTCCTGGCCAAGGCTTTTTCAGAAGTAATGATCACAAACATTTCCCCTGAACTTTGGCATCTACACATGCCATATGAATATCTGCAGCATAGAAGCCTTTGAAAGTACATGTGAAGGCATCCCTGCAGCAAATGCTCACACTGTCCAATAGACAGCAGGATGGAGGAAAGTTAGAGCGTATGATACTCATGATAAGCTAGTCCATGCAGCTTCACTTCCCATTCATGCATTGATATAGTCTATGAGCAGTACTTCTGACGTGGGACAGGGGCTTTTTCATACAGGCACCAGAATTGTTGTATGCATATGTAAGGAAAATCATTGACAAAATGCAGTGACAATTACCCACTCAGATCCCAGAATAAAGATGCAAGACAGTGATATTGATTAAATATGGGCCACACTTTATTAAATCAAATGCAATTATGTATATCGCTGGCCTCATCAAATGAGGGGGCCTGTGGTAGTGCAGAGACAGGTAAATGTTGGATATCCAAGATACCACTATCAGTCAATGGGGGAGTCCCAGGCCCCAGGTTCCAGCGGTCTTGATGACAGCAGGAACCTGGCTGGCCTCTAATAAACATCCCAGACCTCAAGACATCTTTACTTGATGATTGCGCATCTTCCCGCCACCGGCCCTGTAATCGCACGATCCACAGAGCTGGGAGGTTGGATGCGCTGTTGGCTTACAAGAATTACCAATGGGACACACCGAGACAACTTGTTTTTTCCCCACTACCCATCAGTGTGACAGATAATTACCACCAATCAAGTGCCAACAAACCCTCCACCAGTGTAGGATAGGCGAAAAATCCCTCCATCCAACAGCCAATCAGGATGAAGGTCAAAAATTCCTATCTGGCCCCTAAAGGCAACCACGAACATAAACTAGATATAAATATAAACTTAGTCTGTTTTTCAATGAGGTGCTCCCTCAGGGAGTAAAAGATGTCTGTGACACAGCAAAGAAGCATTTTTTTTCTCATCCGCGTATCTTGCATTTAGCATGTTTTGTTTGGTGACTGACCACAGTAGGGTAAGTTTAGGATTAATTTGCAAGTCTGAATGCTGAAACACATATCTCTGAGGCAATCCCCTTGAGTGAGGATAATGGAATAATCTTTGTAATGGTTAAAATCCTGATGGCAGCTTGTGTTGATTTTTGAGAAATTAAAAATTTCCAATTCTTCTCTGAAGGTCCCAAGAGTTCCTTGGGATCCCTTTCATTGTGGGGAGGCCATTGGAGGCTATGGGATGTGTGGGGGTGGGGAAGTCTTTAATTTCTGAAAATAGCCAGTGGCAGGATGATTTTACCTGCTATAGCAACTTTCAGAAATTAATGAGTAGATGTTGTGTAGAGGGGCGGGGTAAAAATCAAATAAATAAATAAATAAATAAATAAATAAATAAATAAATAAATAAATAAATAAATAAATAAATAAATAAATAAATGATCTTCTTCCATCCCACAGCCCCCAACAGCTTCCACATGTTGAAAGGATCCTTTGGTCAGGAGGGTCAGAAAATTTTAATTAAAAAAAATTGTAACCACTGATAACACCATCAGCCTTCAGCACTCCAAATTGTGCAATGGGATTTTATCCAGTGCCCTCGCCAACACCAAGATAGAAGAAAAGGTAAAATGCAAAGCTCATTTCCTTGATTTTTCATGTTCTAAGTCAAACTAAAAAACATTTGAAATTAAAACTTTTCATAAAATATACATTATTATCATTCACAAACACACAGGGGAACAGGAAAAACTACAGTGGTGCCCCGCATAGCGACGTTAATCCGTTCCAGGATTAACGTCGCTATGTGAAATCGTCGCTGAACGGAACAAAAAACCCCATAGAAATGCATTAAATCCTGTTTAATGCGTTCCTATGAGGCAAAAACTTACCGTTCAGCGAAGATCCTCCATAGGGGCTGCCATTTTCGCCACCTCGGTAAGCGAGGCATCCGTCCTGAAAACAGCGGCGGCCATTTTGCAACCGCCCATCAGCTGTTAAAAAAAGCATTGCTTTGCCATGATCAGTTCCCCAAGCACGGAACTGACCATGGCAGAGAAAAATTCCACCACCAGCCAGCTCCCCACAATGCCCTGCCTCCTTGGCAGGGCTCTCCCGGGGAGCAGACGGGCAGGCCAGCGGGGCAGGATGCGTCCGGGCCACTGCCTGGGCAGCCGCGGGGCAAACCCACACTGCTCAGGGCACGGGGCCTCTCCCTCCTGGGGCCAGGCTCCTCCGCCTCTCCTCGGTCCTTGGGGGTCCCAAAACCCAGCGAGCCTTTCCAGGGCCGGCCCGCAGACAGGGCATCGGCTGCCAAAGGTGCTCGGCTCCGGCTTCTGCCTCCGCCCCCCTCCTGCCCGTGGCGCCTGGCGGGTGGATGCGGCCGCGCTTGCAACCCGAGCCAAGCGGGGAGGGCAAGGAAGGCCCCCGGGAGGACTGCTGGCAGCAGCAGCCAAGCACACGCGCCCCGGTTCCCGCTCCCATGTGTGGGAAGGCAAGCTCAGCTCAAGCGGGAGCCCGGGCGCCGAAGGGGCAGGGAGGGGGTCTCTGCCGCGCCGTCCCCGTCCAGCGCTGCCGCCCTGATCCCGGTCCCCGGCGGCCTCCTCCTTTGCAGCTCTCTGGCTGCGCAACGATTGGGGCCAGGTCCTTTCCCCCTCCTTCCGCAGTTGCTTTGCTCTGAACGGTTCCCCAAGCAGGAAACCGATCAGGGCAAAGCAAAATTCCACCCAGCCCCGCACAATGCCGGTCTCCTCGGCGGGGCGCAGACGGGACGGAGAGGGGTCTCTGGCGCGCCGCCCCCATCCAGCGCTGCCGCCCTGATCCCGGTCCCCGCCACTTCCTCCTTTGCAGCTCTCTGGCTGCGCGTGGGGATTGGGGCCAGGTCATTTCCCCCTGCTTCCGCAGTTGCTTTGCCCTGAATGGTTCCCCAAGCAGGGAACCGATCAGGGCAAAGCAAAATTCCACCCAGCCCCACACTATGCCCGGTCTCCTCGGCGGGGTGCAGATGGGGCGGGGAAGGGGTCTCTGGCGTGCCGCCCCCCCGTCCAGCGCTGCTGCCCTGATCCCGGTTCCCAGCCGCCTCCTCCTTTGCAGCTCTCTGGCTGCGCAACGATTGGGGCCAGGTCCTTCTGTTCTCCTTCTTCAGTTGCTTTGCCCTGAACGGTTCCCCAAGCAGGAAACCGATCAGGGCAAAGCAAAATTCCACCCAGCCCCGCACGATGCCGGTCTCCTCGGCGGGGCACAGACGGGACGGAGTGGGGTCTCTGGCGCACCGCCCCCATCCAGCGCTGCCGCCCTGATCCCGGTCCCCGCCACTTCCTCCTTTGCAGCTCTCTGGCTGCGCGCGGGGATTGGGGCCAGGTCCTTTCCCCCTGCTTCCGCAGTTGCTTTGCCCTGAACGGTTCCCCAAGCAGGAAACCGATCAGGGCAAAGCAAAATTCCACCCAGCCCCACACTATGCCCGGTCTCCTCGGCGGGGTGCAGATGGGGCAGGGAAGGGGTCTCTGGCGCCTCCTCCTTTGCAGCTCTCTGGCTGCCCGACGATTGGGGCCAGGTCCTTCTCTCCTCCTTCCGCAGTTGCTTTGCCCTGAACGGTTTCCCAAGCAGGAAACCGATCAGGGCAAAGCAAAATTCCACCCAGCCCCGCACAATGCCCGGTCTCCGGTCTCCTCGGCGGGGCGCAGACAGGACGGAGAGGGGGTCTCTGGTGCGCCGCCCCCCATCCAGCACTGCCGCCCTGATCCCGGTCCCCGCCACTTCCTCCTTTGCAGCTCTCTGGCTGCGCGCGGGGATTGGGGCCAGCCCCATAGCCCCTCCTTCCGCCAATCAGCTGTTGGAGAAGCTTGCTTTGCCTTGATCAGTTCCCCAGGGAACCGATCATCGCAAAGCGAAATTTCCCCATAGGAAACATCGGAAAGCGATCGCAAAAGCGATCGCAAAATCTTCATCGCAAAGCGATTTCATCGTTATACGATGCAATCGCTATACGAGGCACCACTGTAATATAATCATTGTATGGTTTCTGGAATATTTACGCATATGATGCTTCTACCACTGTCCTTCATCCTTCGGAAAATGCACTTCTATATAAAATCCAGCAGTTAAAATAATAAGTTGGCTATGTTAAAATAATAAAATAAAAATCTTTTAAAATTCAGAATGATTTTCAGTGGTATACACATTTTTCCAAATATTCCCCTCAAAAGCATATTATCCCATAAAGAAAGCTAAAAAGCTAGAGTAAACTTTTCCAGACATTTTATCAGAACATTTAAAAGCAATTCAGCATGCATAACAATGGATATATTTTAGCTAGGGCTAAATGAACAATCAAACTGCATGAGTGAGACCAGTGCAGACATTTTTGTAAGGAAAGCATTTTTAGAAGGTGTATATTCTGCTCTTTTTGATCTAGATAAAATATTTTCCTTCTTAAAATAATTGCTTGTTGCAAAATTAAAAATATTAGAAAGCACTGCTGACATCTTACATACTTTGATGTTCCGACAGACAGAATCACATACAATTTCTATGGTTCCATTTATAAATATTTGAGAGCTTACTAGAGTTAGAAATCTCTGAGTTACTTTTTTTCTCTCACTGTGGACACAAATGGACAGAAATCTATGTCCTGAATTTGTATTTGATTTATTTTAGTAGCTAACATTATTTTGCATTATCCAACAAACTACTCTGTTCTGCAACTTACATCAATTCATGCTTGTGTTTATAGAGCAACAGAAAAAAGCCAATATGGCCAGAAAAGCATTTCTTGATACCTGAATGTTGTGTCCCTTGTTCAGAGTTCAAAAGGGTAAAGAAGCAGCAGCCATATAATTAAAATCCAATGTTGTTTATAGGTCATTATTATGATCTTTAAAACAGACTTAACATTTATGGATACTTCATTTGTAAACTCAAGCATGAAATCTTGCACAATAAAATTTGCTATGACTGTTGTCAAATGTTAATAAAATAAACACAAATGCTTCATTTATTTTCATATGGGAAATTGTGATTTTCAGAGTCATAGATGTGATATTGTGTCTGTCTTATAGTGGCAGAGGAACACTTAGTTAACTAGCAATCCTACACTCTAGATGTGATTTGGAAACTGCTACATTGCAACATCAGCACAACTCCATTGTAATTAGCCATCACAAAAGGGGAGGAGGAAAACGGACTTCTCTAACAAATTGAAAAAGTGCAGAGTGCCATATTATCAGTAATATATGTAAGAGATGATCCATAGTTGAAGCTGAAAGCATGATGATGTTGCAGAGAGGTGACTGAGGTGATTTTTTTTTGGGGGGGGGTTGTCTAACATCTGTTTGTGGAACAATATCTTGCTATTAGGGTCTTTGCCATCCAGGAATAGAACAGGCTAGGCATTTCCTCCCCTTTTGCACTAGCATGCTTAGCCAACTCTTCTGAACACAACTTGGGGGGGGGGTGGAGAGGAGAGAAATCCCATACACAAACACATATCAATTGGGTGAAAGAATACTGGCTAGCGATAAGATGGTATGGGTAGATGGCTTTCCTGTAGTACATTCGTGCCCCACTGGACGATTATCCCGCTCTATGACAAATCCGCATTATGTCGACGTTTTTGCGATTGCTTTTGCGATCGCAAAACGATGTTTTAAATGGGGGAATTTCGCTTCACGTTGATCGGTTCCCTGTTTCGGGAACCGATTTTTCGCTTTACGACAATCAGCAAACAGCTGATCGTCGGCTTTCAAAATGGCCGCCGGCTTTCAAAATGGCCCCCCGCTGTTTTCTAGGACAGATTGCTCACTATACAGGCACCAAAAATGGCCACTGTATGGAGGATCTTCACTGGATGAGCAGGTATTCAGCCCATTGGAACGCATTAACTGGGTTTTAAGGCGTTTCAATGGGTTTTTTCGCTCCATTTGACAATGTTTTCGCTCTACAGCAATTTCGCTGGAACGAATTAACATCGTCAAGCGAGGCACCACTGTATTGGGCAAATGCATGATTGGCTTAATCCAACCAAAGAGAGAATGCACAAGAGTAAATTAATTGAGATGGAACTTTGACACAAGCCCCTATGCTCTAGCCAGCCAGCAGCAAGTTAACTATATTTTGGCACATGGGTCCTTCTTCTTTCAGGGCCTTGATGTGTTTTTATTGGATCTTTGCAATACACTATTGGCCAAAAGTTTCATCCAGTTAGGTCTGGTTTCTTTTTCCTAAGTGTAAAGGACAAACTTTTCAACAATACCATTCTTCGGGTTCTATAGAATAGACAGGAAAGGCATAAATATCCATATGTACTAAATCATTTCATTTTGTAATCTACAGGGGAAATGATATCCATGTCATGGTTAAATGGTGTCCTGTCCAGCAATTATTGAAATGTTTAAGGCATTTATCCCACAATTTAGTGCAATTAACTGTATCATAAAGCAGAGCCCTTGACTTCAAGTATGCAGTTTTTCCTAGTGTCCTTGCATGTGCACAGAAAGACTCAAGGAAAAAAGCCACTTATTTTACAATTTCCTCCCTTATTTTTTAGCAAACAAAATTCATTAAGGACTATTCATATATAAATGAAGATATGAATGATAATTAATGCTATTTCTGTTATGTTTCCCAGATACGTATTAATAGCTGTACAGACCATGTCCAAATTAAGTACTGTATAAGCATGTGGTCCACCTACTTTTACTGCATATAATCAATCTCTGTAAATGAATGCAGTTAATTGCAAGTTTTCTTGCTAAACTATTTCTTAATAATGACAAGATTAGTATAGAGCCCAATCAAGCTTCTATTCTGTTTACTTATTTACGAAGCATGATTTCCACCAAACACATTTCATTTAGTCAATGCACAAATACATGCATATTTAACACAATGCATGAGATGTGCAATAACTGAAGTGTTCTGGCCAGTTCACACAAATAAAAAAAAAATACTACAATCCCAATGCAATAAAATTGTGTGCACTCAAATTTAAAATTAAAATTAAAGAGGAAACCTTTAATCAGCAGCTACCTTTAACTGTTGTTATCTCATTTCTGTTGAGCAGACAGACCCTGCCCAACAGAACTTCTGCCAATAACATAAAAGCTGAAATTCTATTTTTTTGAATGTGCATGCAGAAGGCTAATGGTGTAAAAACTAGTCATTCTAGCTGGCAGTTAATGAGTCTACTGCTGGAATTCAGGGGAAACTGTAGGGATGGTTCATGCTTAAGAATCCCAATAGGGACATTAATTGTGAGCTAGAAAGTGACTGAAAATGTTGCCTTTATATGTGTCATGAAGCAAGAGGATTTTAGCCAAAATATAAATTTTAATTAAAATAAAAACAAAATTACAGTGGAATAACAACATACATTGTAGGGTTAAGATACTGGCCTTTTAAATAAACTGACTGGTAGCAAGTACTGTGTCTTCCTTCTAGAGAGCTGAGAACAGATTATCCAAAAATAAAGCATAACAAAAACAACAACAACAGCCAAAGCCAAACCAGGACACTGGCAGTTTACTCGAAAAGAAGCACAGATTCACAGTAGAGGAATAGATTTGATAATGAGAGTTTCAAAATGATCTGGCAAATTCACATTCACTTTATGAATAATAGCATTATTTACTCCAAGAGTACCGTTGGCTTCAAATTTTGAAACCATTAGGCACAAACAAAAACTCAGCTGGTATTATCCAGTTTCATGTCATGCCACATCATGTAATTTGGAAAGCAAGGATATGTTTGTGAAGCGATGCAGTGAAAACAAAGCTGCATATTACTAAGTGATTGATTTTCATTTGAAAGTGTCCAAATTCTGCATTATCTACATTAAATGTCCATTCTTTATTTCTTTCTCGATTTCCATGGTTGATTTGAATATTATTATTGAAGTGAACACTGTCAAAATATATCTAAATAAAAGCTGAGTTGTGATGGGTGTCTTTTCTTCTTCTTCAATGAAGTGCTCAGCCTGTCCTAAATTGAACCGATCCTTTCACAAACTATGCTCCATTCAAAGGCCTTCTGTAGCAGTACAGTGCTTCAAACAAGCTATAATGATAATAAACCTACTTATCTACTTATATTTTTCCTTTTAAATTTGTTAACTTCTTTTTTCTATTAAAAAAGTAGGCAGAGTAGTATACAAAGGCAAAACCATCTCACTGATTGCTATATATGCATTTATTTATTTAAAAGTTTGAGAGAACAAGATTAAATGTAAACTGGAGGTGACATATTTAAATAAAAACAATGTTTAAAGCCTGTGAAAATAATGTTGAAAGTCCTCGTCTTGGACCCAAATGAGAACAATGATGTCATCAGACAAGTCTCTCTGGAAAGAGATTTTCACCAATAGGGCAACAACTTTCACAACCTCTATATTAATTGCTTCTCAATCAGTAACACTGATATGCAATTAGGAGCACAGTGAACAGATGAAACACAGGAACTTCATTCACAGTAAGGTCTATACTCCTGGATGCTTCCCGATGCAGTGTTTATTTTGCAGTCATCCTCCTTTGTATATACTGTAGACATTTAGTGGCGATTTGGATGATGGCTCTTTCCATTGGTAGCCACGCCAAATTTTCCTACTGCTTTTTTAATGTACTTTCTTACCATATGAATCTTTTAAGATGAAGAAAATATTAATATTACTCATATAATTGGCAGAACACATCCTCCTCTGATCCATCCTCCAAACACTGTCTTTAGATTTTGAGTAGAATCCTACTTGCCACAGCATGGACAGATATACCCCTGATTCTAGATTCACTTGGCTGGGCATCTTGAATCATTATGACTGCCTAAACCTGGCCTTCATATCTGGAAGCCAACCTGTTGGGGAGCAGGATAGCTGTGGTTCTTTCCAGCTGAACTCACAGTTGTGGGGTAAACTTTCACACCAACAATTTCATCAGATGTAAAGGAGACATAGAATCTGTACGTTTTTCTGCTGTCTTGACTCTAGCTTAACAAAGTCATTCTCCTGAAACATCCATTAGCAAATCTCCTTAAAAGAAGATGGCAGATGACATCTCCATGGTTCCCTTGAGCAGAACTCTTTTTCCTTGAGTTGCTCTAACAGCTGTCTTACAAAAAAACAAAAAAAATCAGGAATAGAACTAATAATGTTACTAATAATGAAACAATGTCATATACTGTTGTCTTTGGATCATTACAGATTTTTCTGACAGCATCGCTTCAATGCAGACAAGATTACCATACGAGAAGAGATATCAAGTAGTTGATTTCTTCTCAATAATACTGTTGGGCATATGCATATTCAATAGAATGCAAATATTGACTTTTCAGGTAGGAACCCGATCAGATTACTAACATCTCTGATGGGAAAATATGTTCCCCTTGTGGGGGAAAGTACTGATCTTCATGCCCTATGTGACTGGTATGTAGTTTGCTTGCATTTATGATTCTCCTAACCTTTAACAGTTGCTACGTTTGGAAGAATGAAGTAGACATCTGGAAAAGGGCAAACTCTGTCAGTACAAGAAAAGACTTGAAAGGAAGTAAACAGACTTCATGTCCCATAATGTTTCTCCAGAGATGCTCGGCTAGGGAGAACGGCAGGTTGCAGTCGACTGCTTGGAATAGGAAACCAGCATGTGAGAACTTTCCTCCAGAATAAGTAAAGACAACGAATCAAAGATCATCAAAGCACACACTTCCTCATCAATATAGACAGCAAATATGCTGGTTCATTCAAAAAAAAAATTAACATTTTTAAACAGTGGCTAACTTAGTTTGTGTGCCATCATCTACATTCCCTCTCACACAGCATGTTTCACAAAGGTGAAGCTACAGTAATACAGCTATTATGATGGTAAATATTTCAGAGCTGTCAAATGACATATCTAAAGGAGTATGTCAGCTTAGACATGCCTTTATTGTAGATCTCTAAAGCTTGCCACATCTAATGTTCACAAATTACCAAAAAACAAGGATGCAGGCAGGGATTTTGCATTACTTATTACCTTGCAGCAAAAATCATCTGTGTATAGGGAAACCAATGCTTTAAAAGACTGGTGGTGATATTTCTACATATTAGTTTGAAACAAGGATGAGATAGCTTATTCCACCAATTTCTTGCATTGCCATGTCAAAAAAAAAAAATCATTCCAACCAAATATGCAGTGTGTGTTGCAGTGTTTCCAGTGAGCTCCAGTTCATGCAAGGGTCCCCTATTGGTTCAATAGAAAGGAAAGCTCTGCCTGTTTTCCTCTCTAAGAATGGAACAAATTGCACTAATAAAATACGTGCATAAGAAGGAAAAACTCCATTATTGTTTGATAATCTCTTCTTTATAAATCACTCCCACCTGTCGGACACGACTAAACGACTAATCAACGACGACAGGGTCAAAATTAGCTTGTGTTTCAGAAGTCTAGTAAAGATATTGCCTTCAAGTTGGGTGCAAGCAGTTCAGGTACCCTGATATAATGACTGTCATAAGTAAGAGAGAGAGAAAAAGAGAGAGAGATGCGAAGGTAGCTTATCTCTGGTTCAACAACACCACTTCTCTTCTTTCCATCTGGTTCTGCTCTGCAATCCAGCAGAACAGGTACTGCCAACTAATAAAATCCTTGCAATCTTGATAAGAACGGGGATTGTGTTTTTGTTTTGTTTTGTTTTTGCTTATGTTCTCAAGTATTCTTCCATCATTTTTCTATGGACGACTCCACTCTAAATCTACATTTGTGTTGATTTCATTGATTTTGAGAATTGTAGGTATTAATTTTTATAATTTATTAGCTGCCCCATAGCTAACAGCTTTTAGGGTCATGCATGATAAAAACACAAAATCCAAAAATCCCTATAAACTGAATCAAAAGCAGCACAATAAATTATGGAAAGCAGCAGAGATAAAGACAGGATTCTCAACAGAAAATAAAAATATAACGGGAGTTAAAACTACCTAAAACAGAACATGGCAGGAAAATTTGTTAGAGGGTTGAAATACATAGGAGAATTAGAAGTTTTTTGTCTTGAGTGCCCAAAAGATAATAAAATAGGTGTCAGCTGGATTTAGTTGGGAAAAGGTATTCTATAAAGATGTGTGGAGGGGGATTACTGAAAAAACTCATTCCTCATTCCTAAAAGGAGTGAGCCACCTGCTGCAATTGAAGAACATGAAGGGAGGAACATGTCCGATGATTAGCTGGCTGGATAGTTCAAAAAGTTAAATATCTGACTGCAAATCCAGAGCTTGGGAGTTCAAATCCAAATTTGTACATCCCAGAAGACCCAACCTCTGTGGCCTTGGGCAGGCTGCACAGTCCCAGGGTTCCCCAGAAAAAGGGAATGATAAACCACTTTTAAGTACTCTCTACCTAGAAAACCCTAAAAAGGATTACAAGAAGTCAGAATTTACCTGATATATACAAGAAGAAGAAGAAGAAGAAGAAGAAGAAGAAGAAGAAGAAGAAGAAGAAGATGATGATGATGATGATGATGATGATGATGATGATGATGATGATGATGATGACTATTGAGAATATCTGGGAACTGTTTCTCTTTGAAAGTCTCATATAACTTTGAGCAAAACTCATACTCATCCCAAAATTTGGGTGCTTATAGTGATGTTCACTTTAGGAACAAATTTTTTGTTGTTTTTTTTTTCCTTTGCCTCACAGTTTAATTAAGGAGACCATTGGGATGTGGCAGTGAACATCTTACGAGCATCTCAGTCTTTGAGACAGGCCATTGGCTTACAATTGCTGGGCTACATGAGAAAAAGAATATCAATAAGAAAAACAGGTGACTGCTCTTGGTCATTTTCAAAGGAATGGGTTTTTCCACATTCAAGACTGTGTGACACATTAAGTTCACTGTAGAGCAGGGGTCTCAAACTCAGTTTACCTGGGGACTGCTGGATTTTCCGCCAAGCGGAGCAAGAGCCCAAGGAAGCCGCCCAGGAGTTTCCTTAGCCCGGCTGGGGCTCCGAGGAGGAGTAGGAGGGGTGTGTGAGCCCTTGTCGCCAGCCACAACCCCCTCCAGCTCCTTCTTCACTACCACCATCAGCAGCAGCAGCAGGACGAAGAAGCGGAGAAGGGAGGGAGTGCCAGTGACCGCCTAGCTGGGGGAGGAGGGCATGACATAATTTTTTTAAAAACCCTTACAGAATCGACTTGCCAAAGGAGAAAAGCCCCCATCGGTAACTCCAAAATTAAACAGAACAGGGCAGGGCCCCCCACATGTGTGCGCACACACGCACGCACGCACGCACGCACACATACACACACAGAGGTGTGGCAACCTTCCTCTGAAGGCCCCCCTAAAAAAAGGTGCACTCAGCAGCAGCAGCTACCCCCACCACAACAGGAGAGCAAACTTTGCGAGGTGAGCCCAGGCAGCCTCCAGAGCCAAGGCGCCTGAATCAGGATGAAGAGGAGGAGGAGGAAGCACCGCCGGGCACTGGGGCAGCCACTGTCCAGGCTGGTGCTGGGGATGCCGAGAGAGAAAGAGAGCCAGAGAGCCGCTTCACTGGAAGAGGCAGTGGCGGCGGCTGCTGTTGGCGCTGTTGGAGGCACTCTTCAAGGATGGGCTGGGAGTGAGCTCCGCTCTCAGGCATCACTCAGGGGTGGCTCGGGTGCTCGGGGAAAAGGGCTGGCAGTGCACCTTGCTTGCCGGCTCTCCCCCAAGACAGTGCCTCTTGCACCCTCCGTTCGGAACTGCAGCCTGCCAGCCAGCAGATAGGTGGGCTGGCTGGCAGGCTGCAGTTCTGGATCGAGGGTGCAAGAGGCGCTGTCTTGGGAGAGAGCTGGCGAGTGAGGCAAGGCTCTTTTTTTTACTCTTGACAACAGACAACATGTGGGCGCTTCAGGGGCAGGCAAGACGGGGACCACAAACTATCATCCGGTGGGCCGCAAATGGCCCCTGGCCCGCATGTTTGAGACCCCTGCTGTAGAGCCTTCTGAGGCCATCCATGCAGGATGTGTGACAAGAGAGCCCTATAACAGGTCCCTTCATGACCTCAAGAGGTGTGGTCAGTGGGACATACCGCTTATTGCTCTACTTCCAAAGCACACCAGAGACGGCTCACTCCGATACCAAGCAGGAATAACTATGAGGCATCTCCTGCATGAACAATGTTTTGCATCGCTCTGACAGTTGTACATTCTGATGCATGAAATTTAAATATTATGTTGGCTTTAATGAACCCAATGAAACATTTAATCTTATTTTTTCTGAATATGCTGACAGAGGCAGAGAGAGGAGGGGAGTCAAGGCAAGAAGCGTTTATTCATCAGTAACTTCTGTACATGCATCTTTGCATCCTCTGAAAGGAAGAACTGCAGTAGGTGAGCATATACCATGACTCTGAATCAAGAAAAACACGCTTGGGATTGGAGTGCCAGATTGCTGTAAACTATCATAATTGTAAAGGCCTTGACTATGGCCTCATATTTCCTATCTTCCCCATGCTATAAGTATAAAACATACAACAGCAGTTTTAAATTCAATTATTTAAGAAGCTTGCCCATGAAATCTTGCAACATTTTCCATTGTAAAAAGTGAAAGATCTTTCATCATGTTGCCTTATTGTTCACCATCCAAACAAATTATGGACCATTATATCGAAATAATTGCAGCTTGCGAGGAAACACACAACAAAATAAATCCACTAAAACACCAGATAATTTTAGAAATGCTTATTAATATTTCCCCAGTTATAGCAATGAACTTCATTTGTATTGGAAGAACACTGTAAAGCAAACTAAATATATCACTGCTTATCATTTATAAAGGGAGTCTAAGTTAATACCACATTCAATTTACTATCCTTTCCATCTACAGAGAACGATTAGAAGTCTTATTTCTGCAGTGGAATTAAAGTGTGCTTAAAAAGCTCTAGAGAATATGTTTAAGGAGGGTTTTATTAGAAACACTTAAACCATATTCCCTTCAGATTTTATGACACTGTGCTAGTTCTTCCAATTTTATTTACATTCATATAATTTTAGCTATGGATGCCTCTTTTACTTTGAGGTGTTTGATGACTTAATTATAAGTAGTAGCAGGAATTCTTCATTGTTTGTGAGGGGAGAAGGTCAACAAATTGCTAATTAGATCATATTGCAAGCTGCATTAATGAACCTCAGGGGATCAAAATTACGATAGCAGAATATTATTTTTATGGGTTTTTCCCATTTGTAGTGCATTTTAGTGGGCAATTATCCTTAAAGCTATGAAACCACAGCTTCTCATTTAATGGAGAGGAAATCAATGTGTATACTAATTAGATCCTCCTTAACATATGTCATATGAAAGGCATTTTTTGCCAGTAGTTTTCTTACTAGGTGCAAACCTCAACCTATATCATATATTCATTTGAGGTTCTCAATATCTTACATGTCAGTGAAGCAAAACATTCATAGTACTTTCATACTGTAGTAGAGAAACTGTCTCCCCAAATGGACCCTTTTCCTTCCTTTTCTAGAAGTATCTGTGTCTCAGAACACAATATTCTCAGCAACAGTGCATATGATATTCACTATGAGATAAAGAGTATAGCAAGCTTTATTTCAAAGCTTTGTGTTGGTTTAATAAATAACGTAAGATGAATTCAGGCATGGGGCCTGTAAACCAGAGAGTTTACCACTTAGCCAAAATGGTTAATAATCGATATGGGGAACATCTATTAAACAGAAAGCTACTGAATACAGCACACTCATACAAATAGGATATTGGGCCACCTCTATTCCTTCAGATGTTTGAGGTCAAGGAGAAATAACTTAGTGGAATCCGGACTCATGTAACTGAAGTGCCAACTTGAAAAGAAGGACCAGCATTTTGTCCTCCATTACTGCATCTCTAAACACAGATGTTTTGTGAAGCAGATGGTGATTTCTTAAGAAGGCATTGATGCACATAAGGAAGTTCTAGAGAAAGAGTGCACAATGCTCCTAGAAAAAAATAAATCTGCTAATGAGGTTCACAATACGAGTGGGTGTAATTTCTCCCCCTCCTCAAAGATCAATATGTTTCTGCTGTAGGGCAGCAGTACTAGAGCATGTTGGTTTAAATAGTTCTTGAAACTGATTGGATAGTCTACCATTTATTTTAAGTAAATGTTTCAATTTTTACACTGGTTTCATTGCAAAACAAAACAAAATCATAGGACAAGGTGAATTCCATTGTTTTATGTCACAGCATCCATTTTTTCTGGGAAGAGTAATTCACCTCAGTACAATGATATTGTTTGTCATGCAGATATGTGAAACTCAAAAGTACATCAATATGAATATTACTTTAAATACATTTAAAAGAGCAGTGCAGAATGTCCTAATACCTTAAAAACATATCATAATAAACTGCATTAAAAAGAGGGAACGAGCGGAGTAGGATATGCCCGAACCAAATAAGTCTTACTGATATTGCCTTCATTGCAATGAAGGAAGAATTTTGTCTATACTGTTAATTTTATTAAATAAAAAATGTTTACTAAGAATAATTTAGAAATTATTATTGTGTTAGGTACATAAACAGAAACAACAGATAATAAAAAGGCTGTTCAGAAATACAGTATGAAGATATTTCTAATAGCAACAATTAATGATACTTTTATATGTTTATATAGTGCTTTATCCTACCTGACCATGAAGCACTTCACATCTTGGTAATCCTTACTTTCAAAGGTATAAGGGAGGCCTATGTTATATTTGTATCCTAATATGTATTGGAGATACTGGTTCAGCATTGAGAAGCAATGGAAGGCTTGCCTAAGGGCACTCAGTAAGTATATGGCCCAACTGAGATTTGAACAGGGGACTTTCAGCTCACAACTCATCTCTTATGATCACTGTGGTACAATTGTTCCATAAACTGTATGCTTAACACCTAGACTTTGTGTCACCATGATGAGCCTATTATCAAGACAGGAAACTGTTGTGTGGATTTTTACAGAGATTTATGAGACTAGGTCAGTATGTCACAACATTGCTTAGGTCTCTATTTGCCCTATGGTTTCATCTGCTGTTATCCAGAGACATATTTATAGACTATTACCATGTATAAGACTATACGTTTGTCTAAAATTTTTAGACTAAAAATTGAGGGTTGTCTTATACACAGAAGTAAGCTCAGGAGAGTACAAAAACAAGTGGAAGGGAAAGCCAGGATCAAATTGTTCTTGCAGGGCTTTGATCCCTGCTTTCCCCTCCACTTGCTAATCCTTAGCAAAAGGAAAGCAGGAATCAAAGCACTGCATGATCGCTTTTATCCCTGCTTTCCCCTCTGCTTGCTAAGTCCCATGGGACTTAACAAAATGATGGGAGAAAGAATCAAAACAATCCCATGGTTGTATAAGGGGGAGAAGGGATCAAAATGATCATGCAATTGCGGGATTGCTTTGATCCCTTTCCCCCTCCTTTTGCTATGCCCCATGGGGAGAAAGCAGGGATCAAAGCGATCCTGCAGCACTTTGATCCCTTTCCCCCTACATTTGCTAAGCCCCACTTAGATTTCTTAATTTTGGGTTAGAAAAGTGGGGGTGTCTTATACATGGAAAAATGCAGTATCTTATTCATCAGTTCTTCCTTTATAACTTATCCCCATTTGCCATCCAGCTCTGGGTCTTCCTCCACATTATCTTCAATACTGTATGCTTCCTCTAACTCCTCCTGTGTGTCTCCCTGGCTCCTCCTCCTCCTTGTTCTTCCTCCTCCTCCTCCTCCCCATGGACTCTCCTTCCATCTCCAAAAGGGCTCCTTTTATATTGCCCACCTCCAGGCTAGACCCCTTCTCCTCCTTATCCTCCAGGGGTCTCTTTTCCTCTTCCCCACCTCCTACACTGATCTGTAGTTCCTCCACATCTTCTCCATGCCTTGGACTGGGTCTGCATATCCCTGGCCCTATTATTCTCAGCCTTCACCTTTGCTGTGGTTTCAGTTATACTATTCTACCCAGGGACTGGGCTTGGGCCTAGATGACCTGCCAAGAATGCTCCTGCCAGTCTCTTCCTCCCAGGAGGAAAGCAACTATTGTGACACTTGAAAGACTAATATATTCCTCTCCATTTAGAAAACTATCAGACCTGGAGAGAACTTGAATTGCGCTTATATAAAGGAAAAACAGTTGATGATATTCACTAGCAGAAAATCAGGCAAGAAGAACAATATTGAAGCTAAGGCCGTTGCTGATGCAATTTGTAAGTTCAAATTTGTGGTATCCCTCATTACATGGTACAACATTCTTTTTGAAATTAATCTTAGAAGCAAATAATGAAAATGATTTAAATTCAGCTACAAGCCAATTGATAGTGACAAAGAATTACTTCGTGGGCTGTAGGTGTGATGCAGGTTTTCAACAAGTTTTGATGGATGCTATTGACATTATCAAGGAGCTAGAAATATTACCAAACTTTGAGAGAGAACAAGTTAGAAAAAGGAGAACAAAAAAGTAGTTTGAGTATGAAGCACAAGAGAAGGCACCACAAGTTCCAAAGCAGAAATTCAAAATAAGTTTCTATTATGCTGTCTTACACATGGCCAAACAATCTGTTGAAGAGAGATTCCAGCAGCTACAACAATATAATTCCTTGTTTGGCTTCCTGTATGACATATACAAGATCAACAAAAAATGTACTGAATATGTACTTAAGGCCTGCAAGGATTTGGAAAAAAATCATTGATGTACAATGGAAACAAAGATATTGATGCTAAAGGTCTGTGCTGTGAACTTATAGCAATAGCTCGAAGACTTCCAAAGTCTATGCCACCACAAGGAGTACTTCTCTTCATAGTGCAACAAAAACTCCTGGATAGTGTGCCTAATGTTTCTGTTACTCTAAGGATCCTTTTCACACTTCCAGTGTCAGTGGCTAGTGGTGACCGCAGTTTCTCAAAGCTCAAGCTTAAAAAAACATATTTACACTCAACAATGCTGCAAAGCAGACTAGTTGGTTTGTCAGCTATATCAATTGAACATGCCGAAGCATCATCCATTGACCTGAAGGAATCAGTGACAAAATTTGCAAAAGAAAATGCACACAAAATGAGATTTTATGGCAAAAATAGAAACATTTAAGAGACATTACAGTTCACAGGATTATGAATGATTTGTGTGCTAAAACTGTTTTGTATTTTAAAAATAAAATAAAAGACTGTTCTATTACTTGTTCTCTCAGTTTTTTAAAATAAATTTTTCACAATTTCAACTCTTGTACTTTCTGTTTTTCTTACAATTTGTCTATTTTGGAAAATTGGTTGGGGGAAGTGCAAGTAGTTAGTCCTGCCTAGGGTGCAAAAAAGCCTGGCATCAGCGCTAGCTGTAATTCTGGGTGTTCCTGAAGTATTTTGGGAATTTTATAATTTTATAATCTATTGGATGCAACCCTAATTTCTTCTAGAGTCATAACTATCCAAGAATTTTCATTAAGAGATGAGACATGAGCTTGTTTAAAATTAATATACTGAAAAGCCAAGAAGGATCTGACTGACAGGAGCTGTTCACTTAGTGGCCTTTCTGAAAAGGGTGCCAAATACCAAGCATCTAAATTGTGAGTCAAGAACAAATGCATTCAATCCTTGTAATCTCCTTAGAAACACCAGACTTTAAGCAGAATAAAAACAGACAGCTTGGTCTAGTCTTTATGCACATGTGCCATGAAGCTTTATTAATCTGACCTTTGCAAAGAAATGAGAAATAGAATTGTGCCCCATCATAATTGTTAGTGGCAGCATTTTAGCAGTCTTTAATTTGCACTTCACTTTAATATCTGCTCCCAGTTATGATGTAAGTCTTAATGGGACTTTACATTATTTGTAGAATTCCAGCATAGCAATGGCAACCCAGTGATTTTACAGTAAAGAAAAACAGGGCCTAAGTGGATAATGACATGCATCAGTCAATACCAAGCAAAATGTGGTATCCTGTTGTCCTGTTTTCTGGTTAGCATAATTAAAAAGCAAGCCAATGTTCTCTTGGTTCAATGGAACTTGTACCACTACCAGAATACATTTTCTCTCTCAAGTACAATTGGAACTCATGTTACCTTGAAATGTGGAACCAGTGAATGCTTCTTTTTCTCTCTCATTCATTTTCTAATAACAGCAATAGGTTGATGGATAACAGCTTTATAAAGTACATTGAATAATTTCACATAATTTGCTTTCAAGAAACCTGGACAAAAGAAATTTCTGTGCAAAGGTTTTCCTCTTATTTTTGCCCTGCCATTAAAATTAACCGTAAAGGAAAAAGTAAAGGTGGAATGGTATTTCGTATATCAACTAGTTTAAATATGAAAGGAGAAAAACTTTCTGTACTCTTCTAATACATTCAGGTAATCCATTCCTTGCTGATTTTGGCTTAATTTGTATTAATGTCTATATTTCACCTAAAGGCTTAGTGGATGGTGACAGTAATAGTTGGGCTTTATTAGGCTGCCAGTTAGAGAAAATTACAGAAGAATACTTCTGTAACATCAATGATTATATTGATGGGATTTCAATGCTTGAATCGGAGGCAATAATGCTGTTATAGCAGAAACAATAGATCTGTTGAGTGAAGATTGGGAGGATTTACCTCTCATAAACTCAAAGGGAGGAGGAAGTTGCTTAATGTTCCCTATCACCACTCTAAGAAATGATTTAGATCTAACCTTAGATTATGATTTCTAATTCGCCACTGTTTAATGTTGCATACACAAGATCGTTTCTTTTGTCTTTTTTTTGCTCCTTGTTCTGTTCTTTAAAAAAATAATAATCAGTGTTTGATGTTTAGTCTGAACTGGAAGCAGGGACCTATTGTTATGGTCCGCCCTCGAAGGCTACTGGATCCGATTGGATTCCAGGATGCCATGAGAGGGGTTACGGCTGACCTGGCTGGCGCTCCTGTCGAGGCTCTGGTCGACGCCTGGTTCACAGCCGCGGCTAGTGCCGTAGACACGATCGCGCCTAAACGCCCTCTCAGCCGCAGAGATCGCCCGGCGCCCTGGTTTAACCAGGATCTCCGGACGTCGAAGCGGGTCAGGAGACGGCTAGAGCGCAAATGGAGAAAGGACCCGACGGTTTTTAATCGCATAGCTGTTAAGGTCACTACTAACCTTTACCAGGCCAAGGTAAAGGCTGCCAGTCAAACATACCTCGCTAACCGGATAAGCGAGGCGTCTAATCAGCAGGCGGAATTATTCCGTATAGTACGTGACCTATCCGGAATTGGCCCGGGTGATAGGCCTCCCCCTAGTTTTACACCGGACCAATTTGCAGCATTTTTAAAATCTAAAGTGGAGGCCATCCACCGGGACCTCTCCCCTTTTTTGAATACAGTGAGTCGAGCTGAGATGTCCAGCGCTCCGTCTTGTCCGGTGATTTTTGATTCCTTCCAGCCTGTTTCGCCTGACACTGTGGCCAGGACGCTTGATCGCTGCCGTGCCTCCACCTCCTCTTTGGACCCTTGCCCGGCCTGGCTAATCAAGGCAGCCAGGCCTTCAACAACGGAATGGGCTACTGTAATAATTAATGGGTCTTTCCTTGAGGGCAGATTTCCCTCTGCCCTCAAGGATACACTCATTAGACCCATAAGAAAGAAACCTAGTTTGGCGGCGGATGAAATTGGCAATTATAGGCCCGTCGCCAATGTTTCTTTCTTAAGCAAGGTAGTCGAGAGGGTGGTGGCCGATCAGCTTCAGGCGTTCCTGGATGACACAGATGCCCTGGATCCATTCCAATCGGGCTTCAGGCCGCGCCATGGAACAGAGACGGCATTGGTCGCCCTGTGTGATGACCTGTTGAGGGAGGCCGACAGAGGCAAAATGTCTCTGCTGGTCCTCCTCGATATCTCAGCGGCCTTCGATACCATTGACCACGGTATCCTCCTAGGGAGGCTCACCGAGTTGGGAATAGGTGGCCGGGCATTTGCCTGGCTCCGTTCCTTCTTGGAGGGCCGTCCCCAGAGAGTACAGCTTGGGGAGAATGTCTCGGCCCCGTGGAGCCTCAATTGTGGGGTTCCACAGGGGTCGATCATCTCCCCAATGCTGTTTAACATCTATATGAGGCCGCTGGGGGGGTCATCAGGGGGTGTGGAGCCCTGTGCCATCAATATGCAGATGACACACAGCTCTACATCTCCTTTTCTCCAACTACAGGAGATGCCGTTCTGTCCCTTCAGCGCTGCCTGGAGACCGTTCGGGAATGGATGCAGGAGAATGGGCTGAGGCTGAACCCGGACAAGACGGAGGTACTGAGGGTGGGCGCTCCCACAGTTGGGGATTTGGGAAACTCCCTCATTTTTGGGGGAGTGACCCTGCCTGCCAGGGATGGGGTTCGCAGCTTGGGGATTCATCTGGACCCGGCGCTCACTATGGAAACCCAGGTGGCGTCCGTGGTCCGCACCGCATTTTTCCATCTTCGGCGGATAGCCCAGCTGCGACCCTACCTTGATGTGGGGGCTCTCAACACTTTGGTACATGCGCTTGTAATCTCAAGATTAGACCACTGCAATGCGCTCTACGTGGGGCTACCTTTGAGGCTGCTGCGGAAACTACAGGTGGTGCAGAATGCTGCGGCCAGATTACTCAGTGGATTGAGAAGATACCAACATATCTCGCCCACTCTGGCCGCATTGCATTGGCTGCCCATCCGATTCCGCATCGACTTCAAAGTGTTGATGCTTACTTACAAAGCCCTAAACGGTTTAGGACCTCAATATTTGGTGGAACGCCTTCTCCCACCTAGATCTACCCGTGTCACCCGTGCGAGCCAGGAGGTGAGGCTGAGGAGCCTGACGCCGAGAGAGGCCCGGAAGGAAAAGACCAGAAATCGGGCCTTCTCGGCGGTGGCTCCTCGCCTCTGGAACAACTTACCTCCTGAGATTCGTGCGGCTCCCTCGCTGGGCATTTTTAAGAAACAATTGAAAACACTGTTGTATAGGCAGGCTTTCCCAACAGATAATCCCTGACGATTTTTCTTTTATATTCTTTGATTTCCATTTTTGTCTATTTGTAATGTTTTTAATAATTTTATTGTTACTCCAATTGTAAGCCGCCTAGAGTGGTCTAGTATGACCAGATAGGCGGGATAGAAATAAAATAAATAAATAAATAAATAAATAAATAAAGCTATGATAGCTATGAAGGTTAGCAATTAGAGATGAGCAAGAACTGGAAAACTGGTGGTTTGGGATGGTTCATGGTTCAAGGCTAACCACAAATCACCATGAACCCCTGGAAAAATGAACCAGTGGTTTGTTTTTCTGTTTTGTGCTCCTGTCGTCCACCTGCTGTGCCACCCGGCCAACCCTTTCCCACTGCCCCTGTCATGTCCCTACCTGCTCCTGCCACCACCGGAATCGCTGCTTCTGAGCTACCCAGAGGATAGGCGGGCACATGTGTAGAGGCAGCAGACCTGGCTTCTCTGCCAGGGAAGTTGGTCCCACTGGCTCTGAGGATGGCTGTGTCAGCAGTGGCAGGAGCAGGTAGGGAGGCAATAGGGGCAGTTGGAGGAGAAGACTCTGTGCATGGGGCATCTCACACTCCTGGATCCAAAGAAGATTCTGCCTCCCCTCCCCCCCATCTAAAGAGCTTTTCCCACATTTGGGATAAAACATCATTTAAACTAACTATTAAACTATTCCAGTTAATACCAAGCAATGTAGTGCAATGGGTTTTTAAAACTTCCATTTATTCCTTACAGTCATGGTAGAAAAGGTAGAGCACGTGAGCCCAACAGTCTGAATGTACCATTAAACTGCAAGTCTGCAAAGGCAAGTTAAAGATTTGGAAGGGGGAAGTTAGTCTGGTCCTCAGAACAAAGAATCAGTGCAGTGGGGAAGGGGCTTCTCCCATTTTGTACTCCAGATACCCACTGCCCATCTATACACACAAGCACACCATTGTTTTTCTTCTTGGGAAAGAATATCACACTGAGAGATTGATACATGCATTTGTATGCAACTTGTTATCTGTGTTTTTATAGAGTGGATGTAACTGCTTTTTTTAAAAGCAGAGAGTCAAGAAATTGTCTTATATCAAAATTATTACACATGTGGGAGAAGAACAAAAATATCCTTTCATATCCCTCCTAAGAGGGAGACAAGGAAAAAGTGGGTGGGGGATTATAATGCTAGGGGGGGAAAGTATCCTGTGGACTTAGATCCATTTCATTATAATGCCGGTCTTAAAATTACTGTTTTCTCTATGTTATGGCATTTAACTGCACATGTTGCCATATATTGTATTCTTGGTACAGTTTATCTTCACTGGAATTTGCAATTTGTCTTACTTACCTGAATCATCCAATACTATTCCCTTCAGGCTCTGTTTCACACATCCCCTGGAGATCTCCTAATACCCTTGAGGTCAATCACATAATCTCATTTTAATGGTGGAATCAAAATGTTACCTTGTCAGCTTATTTAGAATCCACTTAGTTATTCTTGGAAAGAAGGAACATACCATTCTCATTCAAGTGTAGCTCGCTAATAAATGTTTACACTATAAATTTATGCAGTATGCATAAATCTTCCAATCTCTATGTAATTAGCCATTCTGAGATGGTGAAAATCCCCTAGCAGCAAGTCCCATTCCAATGTCTGAATGCTCGGCTTTTCCTGAAACAAATCTTTCTGTAGCAGATTAAGGGCAAGCAAAAAGAAGCGAACACCATGTCTGGCTTGAACACCGATGACTGCTTAGTTTATGAGGGTTGCACTTCAGAATTAAAAACTCCACAAAGTGGCCAGCAATGAGTATCTCACATTTTACCATGCTTCTATTCTGTATGCATACACAAACAAAAGAAGCGTGCTGGGAAGAGCATGTGCTAGAAGTAAACCTTTTGTAATAAGATTACAAATGTATTTTTTTTTCTAAAAGGGAAAAAAGCAATGAAGGAAGAACTTTCCATGATGTAATGGAATAACTAATGTACTGAGTACACTGCTGTCTGCTGGGATCATTCACAGCAGTATAGGAGTCACCCATGACTGAACGTACAGCTTTACTAGAGTTCCAGTGCAAATCACCTTTCTTTAGTTTATCAGCAGAGAGGGCTGCTTATACTTTAAAAAACATTTTCAGTCCTACAGTTGTAGGTCTTCTGGCAACAACAAGTTTAAGAAAGCATTGTTCAGTAAACAAAGTATTTTTTTTATTATGGAGGAAAATATTACCAGTCTACTGACTAGCACATGAACACAGATAATTTTCTATCTAAAGATAATGTTGTATCTCAAGAAGCCATTTGGATGAAACTGAATCAATTGTTGTATGGTAGTCAATCCTGACTCTTCCATAAATGTATAAGAAATGATAAGGAAACAACTCTGCTCTGGAAGCATCAACAAAAAGATGTAAATTAGTATATAACTTTCTAGGAAGGAATATAGTGATCAGAACTTATGGGTTTGCTGCGCTCATTAATAAAATTGTTGGAATATATTTCCTTTTTTGCACTTATTTGTAATGATATAAGCCACCTTAGGTCCTTTTAAGGAGAAAGGTGGGATAAAAATAAATAAATAAATAAATAAATAAATAAATAAATAAATAAATAAATAAATAAATAAATAAAAGACAAGTTATTCTTTACATCACACATCCAGCTTCATGTCTACTCTGATGTCATTCTAGCATCAGACATAAACCAATATCAAATGTTTTAATTCCACAACCACATATTTGTTCCATAGGCATCTGGTTCCATACCATGCACAAAGGGAGAATCCTACCCAATTCCCAGTTTTGTAAGCATTTGGATGTCTGGGGCCGCAAGAAAAAACTGTAATGCCTTAGGCAACTGCACTAGCACTACACCAGCAGAGATAACTCCACTAGCACAAGATTTCATCCACTAATGGTATGTTGGATTTAGCAGAGTTCAGAGCCTTACTTTTAAAAAGGAATTCATTCTGTTACTCATTATTTTGGCTCAGCAGCAGATAGTTTTATTAAATGTCGCCTTACCTTCCAAAGTAACTAATTCTGTTGCTCATTAGAAATACATTACCATTACCCCCTTCCCCAGTCTCTGCAGCTTGTTAATTAATATTGTTAATTTTCTATTGGAAAAAAAGAGAAATCCTCCAACACCCCCTGAAAAGACAAATGAGTTGAACAACAATCTCTCTCTATTTCTCAACATGTTGCCCTCACAAGATGGCTGCCAATTATATGGGCAAGGGGATTCTGCCCCACAGGTCTGGAATTTGGAATCCAGGGGAGCTTGAACTTTTGATTTGCTCTTGAGTTATTGCTTATGTGTGCATGTGGGGGGGGCATCCACTCTTTTTAAACCCTGAAGTGCCAAAACAATTTTCAGGACCTTGGCAAGCCCTCAAATGCGGCTTCAGGTTCCCTTGCTTCACCTTAGACTTCTTCAGAAATGGACAAATACTCCCAGTGACAAAGGACCCCGATGGCATGCGCCAAAAGGTGAGTGGTTCTGCTGGTCCAGGAGGTGGGGAGAGAGAGTCCATGCACCATGATATTCAGATAGAGGGTTCCAAATTAATTCAGGCCCATTTCTAATTACAACAATTGACCATTTAAAAACAACTCAAAACTAGTCCATTTTGGTCAGTGTTTCTAGGAGATCATCCCCTTTACACCATGCCAAACAATATTCAGTTTAACCTACATAAAAATATGAATTGTACTTTGATGGTGTAATATAGAAAGAAAACATAATTTACATTACAATGCAGAAGCTTTTGTTCAATATCAAAAAAAAAAAAACCCTCAAAGAATGCCACGCTACCTACTGTTTATAATACAATTACAACTCATTTTCTAGCATTTGAAATTGTCTAAATATACTCTGTCTTTAACAAAGAAACAGAAAATCAGATTAAAGCCTGTTTAGAGCTGTGTCGTTATCGTTTATTTAAAGACAGGCAAATATATGCATCTTCCTACTCTTTTTGCTTTACTTTTATTCTCTATCAGAAAAAAGGAGAAAAAGTAGTACGAGTTCTGATGGCTTGATGTTATAGTACTAATCTGACTTTCCAAGTAGAACTGGCTTTAGAGCATCAAGCACTGTACAGGTGCCTTATATTGTTTGCCAAGAATTAAATGAATGACAGACACACGGCAAGTGGTTCCCATATGGCCTCCTCTTTACTTCTGGTAGATAAAGATCAGTAAAGGAACAGATGTTTGTTAATGAAATCAGAAAAGGCAGGCAATATGTTCACAATAGTAGAGAATTACATTTGTGAAATGGATTTGCAAACACTCACTTTGTATTCTGATTGTTAAAGGTAAGCGTAAAATGAAAGGGATCGAACAGTTCAGAAACTCAGAGTAATTAAAGTGCTGTCAGTATTCCACTCTTCTATCTAGGTTTGCCTGTGACTGGCAGAATGCCGTCCAATGAGCTAGAGTGAATCCTAAAATCATAAATTTACAAGGGCATTGTTCACGATAACCATTTAAATGGAGGATGATAAGTAGAAGGGAAGATAGTGCTTATGTGACTATAAATGTACATTGAATTGATGCACAGATTGATTATTAAATTTGGGGATTATTTACTATTAACCACAATTAGTAAATGGATGGCTGGAGGGAGGGATGGCCATTAGTCTGTTTTCCCATGGGAAATCCTACTGAAAAGTTTGCAACCAAGAACCACCATCTATTCCACTATTTATAACAAAGTATAACAAGAGGTAGTATTAAATTACCCAGTTATTTATCCATCATGCTAGGGTGCAACTAGGGGTGCTGGTGGGAGATCTAAAATTGGCTTTCCTGTAGTTTTTAAAAAATGAAAGAGCAGGTGAAAGAGAAATTGCAATTCACAGATCCTTAACTGCTGTAAATCTGCTGCTGCAAAATCTAGCTTGGCCCTGAATTTATAGCATGTCAAAAACAAACAAACAAACTTCTGTAACCCAAATTTTGCACATTTATATGGCCAGAATATTTTGAGACATGCATAACACAGAACACTGTCTGCCTATCAAACTTAGTTAATTAATTCAACTGCATTTATTAGTCTCTGATTCTGTTCAGCATTACTGATGTGATAACTGATCCATCATGTAAGGCACTAATTTCTTTCTAGAATATAGAAGAGTATTCATATGAAAATAATAGTATTTGTGGGATATTGGTGTGTAATAAATAATGCCGAAAGACATAAGCCTAGGGGTTCTATGGCAAAAAGGACAATGATTTGAGAAATGAACACATTATAGTCAAGTTTGTGGAAACTTTCCCTCATTACTGACACCCCATCCTGATTCTCCCTCCTATGTCTTGACCATATGAATTTTGTGAACTTTTTAAGAAAGATGTGAAGTATCTCAAATACTCAGGAATCTGAGAATGAGTTGGATACTCTGATGTTAGTTACATTCCATGGTTGCAATTCACTTTTCATTGTGATTAGAATCTGAATAACTATGACTGCATTCTAAACATATTTACATAGGAAATAAAATTTTAAGTAAACATGCATAGCATGGATGTGATACAAGGCAAACATATAAATGTGTACAGGATTTGTATGGAATCCTCTTTGAGTGCTTTGGAAAATGACCAGTTCAGACCCAGTATGCTCCAACTCAAATTCCAAACCCAATATAGCACATGGAAATTTAAACAAATGTGTCTCTCATTGACTATTAGTGGGAGTTCAAAAGTGGCTATAGCTTTTAAAAATATTTATCAATTTTGGATGAGATTTGGAGCACAAGAGCCTATTAGGAGGAGATTTATGTACACCAGATTTCATACAAAGAGGTGCAGGAATATTCTGCTACATGCCTTGAAAATTGTTATTGGATTTTGTTTTTTTTTTTTTTTTAAATAAATCTTCCAATAGCTTCTTTATTTCTTGGCAGAAATGAAAAGAACTTTCAGGCACAGTTGTCACTTCTAAGGGAACCAAAGATGACACATTTAGATTAAGAGGTACAGAGCCAGGGAATTCTGATGTGTGAAAACCAGTTAAAGGCTTTTAAAATAGTGAAGCACAGCAGCATTTGAAGATTCACCATCTCACAATTCTGTATTTGTGCTGAACCATTTCACCCTACAGAATACAGAAACAGTTACATCAAGCCATTACAACAAGAGGCAACCTCCTAACGCCCCAAAATCTTAATTCAAATATTCTTTTTTTTTTCTAATGTCTTCCTATGGCCAACAAAGAGTAGGGGAGCTGGGAGCACTTGTCTCAAAGTAATAATCCTTCTTATAAAACATAGTAAGCAGAGAACCTCTCATAAAATAGGTCCTAGAATGAGAAAGCAGACTTCTCTGCCATTCAGCCTCACTTCCTCACTCCCCGCATCTCCCAACCAAGATGTTTTTAACAGAAAAGAAGATGCTTTGGAAATTGTTTTCTTCTTACTTTCCTGAAGCCCAAAGTCCAAACGAAGCTTCAAAAGGAATTCACGTTTACCTCTGATAAATTTGGAGGGAAGGCTCCAAAATGATCTGAAGGGCTCCAATTTGGTTTTGCCTTTGCATAGCTTGGACATAATGAGTTAAAAATAGAGAAAGGAGCTTCATGCGCCTGACAGCTTCATACAAAGCTGTCTTCATAGCACTACAGCTGCTATGCAGACCTTTTCTGCACACACACACCCCGGGCTGCATCCCCCAGGCCACTCATTGTTCTTTGTGTATTGCCAGGGTCCTTCTGCTTCGGAAGTGCGCAAATCCAGGCAGGAGCTTAGGCTGCCCAACCCCACCTCCTCAGGCAGCCCATCACTCTGTCAGGAATGTGGGATGGGGATTTTCCCCACACAGCCAATGAAGCACCCTTCTCTAATTAAAAGCAACTTAACTATCCATTATGAGTTAGTTCCCACCCAAGATCAGATAAAGAACTTACATTTTAAAAGTAGCCAAACAAACAGGTACCAAAATAGTTTCTTGGTGTTACAGGTAATATGTTATAATTATCCTTTAGACAGAAATTCTTCAAGTTTTATGGGTTTTTTTATCAATGCTTTTCTAAGGTAATAAAAAAGCAATAATAAAATAAGAATCAATGAAGTGAGCTGCTTTTAGATTGCCATGGTTAATGGCAGCAGATGACTTTTTCACTGGTATAACAAGAAATGGATAAAATTATTCTGGGACTTCAGGCTTCAACTCAGTATGATGCATCTCTACATTCTTAATATGATGCTTTTCTATGCTGCAAATGAACTCTTCCAATTGTCATCTTTTTTGTGACACTACTTTAAATTACTGCTACTTTAAATTGTCACAATTGAAGAACACAATTGAATTAAAGAACACAATTGAATTAACAGCTATCTGAGAAAAGAAGCTATAGTAGAAGGAACAGGTAAAAAGGCTCTCCTTTCATATACAGCTTTAGCCAAAACATAATTTTACATGCTGGTTACCTCAAATGGAGATGGAAATTCTTGCTCACAGAACACCGGCAGAAACATTTATATCTAATAAATGATTTCATTTCACCAGCAATTTCACTCAACAAACCAGGGAGCTCAGTGTCTTCTTAGGGTGAGTCCTCTGTCCAATAAGCTCCTGAGAAACTTTCCGGAGCACCTCTCCAGGTTTATTCCTCCAGGGCTTCTCCTTCTACCCTTTCAGGGTTAGAAAGTGACCTTTCACTCCCCTCCATTTGGCAAGTCTGTTCCTTGGAGGCTCTCTCTGGCAGTGGGTTCCTCTGCACTGTGACAATCCTCCATCTGCCAAGGACACACCTGGAGTTTTTCCTCTAGTTGTCACCCACCAAAACCTGGGGTTTCTAGGGCCCTAAACAGGGGCAGAAACTCAGTTTGGGCCACCATATTCTTTGCTTGGGATTCCTTGCCCCCTGACATTTCCGTAGGTCCATAGTTACCAACTCCTCTGCTGTATTAGTTGGTAGACTGATCCATTCTTCATTTCTTGGGTGGGAAGGCAATTGGCTACCAACAGGGGTGCCTATACCCCAGTCCTCTCCACAGTTACTTAGAATTCTAATTTACATACTAAGTTTTAAATGGAAAAATCATCCTGTATGACTGAGCACTAATGTATGTGAATTATGCACCATAAACTTGGACATATGGGAAGGTCTTTTTTTCCTGATACTTTGTTTAATCATCTGCAATCCATTACAAAGACTGTATTTTTGGGTGATGAAGTATATATGCAGTAAATGCACAAAATATGTTCTCCTATCAAACTAATGATAGAACATGTTTCCCTAGTTTTGCATTGGTTTGATGGCAGGAATGTTAATCTTGCAGCATCTTGCTTTCATCAAGAAGCTGAAAAAGAAATCCCTCTTTTCTTCTTGTAATGAGATTTCTCTGTGTGAAGCCCCCTCACTGAGAAACCTAATTGGAAATACTGTAAGATTTCTTGGAAGTGCTACTGTTTTTCTTTGTTTGTTTGTTTCCCCTGAAAGAAATGGTGACCTGTCCAGAATTATTACAATTGTTTTACGGCATTATTATAATCCTTGTTCAGGACTCATCTGAAAAAGGCAGAAGGAACAACAAGCCATGCAGGATTACTACAGTTCTTGTACAGAACAGCATCTTTCTTGCTGTTCTGAAAAAAGAGAAGGAAAACACTAATCTGTGCAAGAGTATTAAAATTCCTGCACAAAATTGTGCATTTATTTCATAGGATTTACCAGAAAGAACATTAAGCTGCATCAGATTTGGCATTTCCCAGTGAAAAAGTATAAGCAATAAACAAATAAACAAACAAAGCAAGGGAAGGGAATGAGGACTTTCAACAGTGCAGGGAGAAATCTCAGCAGGGAGTTTGGCATGATGAGAAATCTTGGAAGTACCGATCGCATCCCTACTTTAGGATTCCACTAAACTTGCCTACATGGTGGCGATATGATCAATTAGTAGTGGGAGCCTGTGTGCTCTGTAAAATCTCCAAGAAGATAGATTCACGTGGTGCAAGTATCTACAACAGGGAGTAGAGGAAGATGATACACACAAGATGGAATTCTATGCCTATTGTAAGCATTTCTTTCAGAAAGCCAGATGCCTACATTACAAAATGAAAGACAAACTGTTAAGATGTGAATATAGATCAAGTTACAAATACAATGTGCAAAGCCCAAGATTTGGTGCAGTGTCATCAGTAACAGTGCATATTAAAGGAATAGAAGTTTGTTTGTTTGTTTGTTTGTTTGTTTGTTTGTTTGTTTGTTTATTTATTTATTTATTTATTTATTTATTTATTTATTTATTTATTTAATTTATATGCCGCCCACTCTACCCAGAGGTCTCTGGGCGGCTTACAATAATTAAAATTCAATACAATAAAAATACTACATATACACTTGCAGTAATTCAAAATGTAACAACTGAAACAAAACAGAAGCCCTGAAGTAAACTGAAGACGGATGTAGCTTATTGTGCATGAACCAGGCTGCTCCTTTGCTCTTGCTTTTTGCACAACAGCAAAACAAAGAACGAACCCTAGACTTGTGAGCTGTTAATTATGATGAGCGAATAAAACATGGAGTTGTCTGTCTGACTTCTTTTCCCAGAATGAACCCTGAATTAATCCTCTGGCCTGACAAAGAAGAGGCTAGCCAGACAGTTCTTCACATAGCAAAAAAAAAAAAAAAAAAACAGACCACACCATGCTTCTTATACTCAACAAACCAGGATTCTCATGGATCCCTGGTTTATCATGATAACAGGACCTTGATAATTATTTTATATAGTTCAGTTCAGTCTGTTTGTTCTAGCAATTGACTATAATATAAAACAAAATAACATAAGAAACTAATAAAAAGATAAATTATTGCAGCATAAATACTCCATAAACAACAGTAATCTGGCATGAAAACTACACATACCAGTAAACAACAGAGGAAGGAAAGGAAAGGAAACTCCATAAATATTCTCATGTACAGTAAACTGCAGGAAGGCTGAGTCCCAATTATTTACATGTTAAAGTGTGCAAATGGTGGAGGTGGGGACTCCCACTTTTGTGAAGGGGTACTTTGTGTTTTATCCAATCTTGAAAGTGTCACATTTCAACTCAAATCAATACATGAAAGAGCAGGTAGAAATATTCAGCAAAAAGGTCAAATATAGCTGTCTGAGGATCATGTATCCTCTAAAGTAGACTTGGGGTTTATTTGTTGTTGTTAGTCGTTAACTTGTGTCCGATTCTTTGTGACCCATGGACCAGAGCACGCCAGGTTCTCCTGTCTTCCATTGCCTCCCAGAGTTTTCTTAAATTCATGTTCGTAGCTTCGATGACACTGTCCAAACATCTCATCCTCTGTCATCCCCTCCTCCTCTTGCCCTCACACTTTCTCAACATCAGGATCTTTTCCAGGGAGTCTCCTCTTCTCATGAGATGGCCAAAGTATTGGAGCCTTGACTTCAGGATCTGTGCTTCCAGTAAGCACTCAGGATTGATTTCTTTCAAAATAGATAGGTTTGTTCTCCTTGCAGTCCAGGGGACTCTCAAGAGTCTCTTCCAGCCTTGTCGTACTCCTTTCCCAATTTTGAACCAATCAGTTGTTACATATCCAGTTCTAACTGTTGCTTCCTGCCCCACATATAGATTTCTCAGGAGACAGATAAGGTGGTCAGGAACTCCCATTTCTTTAAGAATTTGCCATAGTTTCCTGTGGTCCACACAGTCAAAGGCTTTTGCGTAGTCATTGAAGCAGAAGTGGATGTTTTTCTGGAACTCTCTGGCTTTCTCCATAATTCAGTGCATGTTAGCAATTTGGTCTCTAGTTCCTCTGCCCTTTCGAAATCCAGCTTGTACTTCTGGGAGTTCTCGGTCCACATACTGCTGAAGCCTGCCTTGTTGGATTTTGAGCATAACCTTGCTAGCGTGTGAAATTAGTGCAATTATATGGTAGTTGCAGCATTCTTTGGCACTGCCCTTCTTTCGGATTGGGATGTAGACTGACCTTTTCCAATCCTCTGGCCACTGCTGAGTTTTCCAAACTTGCTGGCATATTGAGTGTAGCACCTTAACAGCACCGTATTTTAAGATTTTAAATAGCTCAACTGGTATGCCATCACCTCCACTGGCCTTGTTGTTAGCTATGCTTTCTAAGGCTCACTTGACTTGTCTCTCCAAGATGTCTGGTTCAAGGTCAGCAACCAAACTATTTGGGTTGTCCAGGAACACCCAGATCTTTCTGGTAAAATTCCTCTGTGTATTCTTGCTATCTCTTCTTGATGTCTTTTGCTTCTGTGAAGTCCCAACCATTTTTGTCCTTCATCATGTCCATCTTTGCAGAAAAGGTTCCTTTAATATATCCAATTTTCTTGAACAGATTTCTGGTTTTTCCCTGTTTATTCTTTTCCTCTATATCTCTGCACTGTTCATTTGAGAAGGCCCTCTTGTGTCTCCTTGTTATTCTTTGGAAGTCAGCATTCCATTTTCTGGAACTTTCCCTATCTTCCTTGCATTTTCTTTCCCTTCTCTTCTCTGCTTTTGTAAGGCCTCGTTGGACAGCCACTTTGCTTTCTTGCATTTCCTTTTCTTTGGGATGGTTTTTGTTACTGTCTCCTGTACAATATTACGAGCCTCCATCCATATTTCTTCAGGCACTCTGTCCACCAAATCAAATTCCTTAAATCTGTTCTTCACTTCCACTGTGTATTCATAAGGGATTTGGTTTAGATTATATCTAACTCAGTGTTTTTTCCTACTTTCTTCAATTTAAGTTTGAGTTTTGCTATAAGAAGCTGTGGATCAGAGCCACAATAGCTCCAGGTCTTGTTTCTGCTGACTGTATAGAGCTTCTCCATCTTTGGCTGCAGAGAATATAATCAATCTGATTTTGGTACTGCCCATGTGGTGATTTCCATGTGTAGAGTCGCTTCTTGTGTTGTTGGAAAAGATTGTTTGTGATGAACAGCTTGTTCTCTTGACAAAACTCTATTAGCCTTTGCCCTGCTTCATTTTGAACTTCAAGGCCAATCTTACCTGTTGTTCCTTTTATCTCTTGACTCCCTACTTTAGCATTCCAACCCCCTATAATGACAAGAACATCTTTCTTTGGTGTCAGTTCTAGAAGGTGTTGTAAGTCTTCATACAATTGGTCAATTTCAGCCTCTTCTATTTTCTTAATAGAATTTGTTGATTTCAGCCTCTTATGCACCAACTGTCAATGCTCAACAGCTGAGCATTCGTGTTTGCTGCATAAACTTGAATTACTCTGATGTTGAAAGGTCTGCCTTGGATTCGTATTGAAATCATTCTATCATTTTTAAGACTGTATCCCAGTACACCTTTTCCCACTCTTTTGTTGACTATGAGAGCTACTCCATTTCTTCTATGGGATTATTGCCCACAATAGTAGATATGATAATCATCTGAATTGAATTCACCCATTCCTGTCCATTTTAATTCACTGACGTCCAGGATGTCAATGTTTATTCTTGCCATCTTCTGTTTGACCACATCCAGCTTACCAAGGTCCATAGATCTTACATTCCAGGTTCCTATGCAGTATTTTTCTTTGCAGCATCGGACTTTCCTTTCACTTCCAGGCATGTCCGTAGCTGAACGTCCTTTCAGCTTTGGCCCAACCACTTCATTAGCTCTGGAGCTACTTGTACTTGTCTTCCACTCTTCCTCATGTTGGACGCCTTCTGACCTGAGGGGCTCATCTTCCAGTGTCATATCTTTTAGCCTTTTGTTCCTGTTCATGTGATTTTCTTGGCAGAGATACTGGTGTGGCTTGCCAGTTCCTGCTCCAGGTGGATTGTGTTTAGTCAGAACTCTCCACTATGACCTGTCCATCTTGGGTGACCCTGCACTGTCACAGCCCATAGCTTTTCTGACTTACTCAAGCCCCATCGCCACAACAAGGCAGCAATCCATGAAGGGGTGGAGCTTCTTTACGTTAAAGCAAAAGTTTGGAATATTTCTTGGTGTAACTTTAAATTGACTCCAAGTCATGTGGTTGTTTGCATTCCCTTGAAACAATAATTTAATCTGGGATTGTTTTCTTTTAAAGAAATACCTTTGCCAGACACATGCACTCTCTCCAACCCAAGGCTGGAATTCATAGAGGCAGGTGGGTTGGTGTGCATGTGTGTTTTCCCTGTGTGTGTGTGCCCAGAAGAGGGAAATGCAATAGGAAACAGTTGAGCAAACCAGCAATAGAAAAGCTTTCATACACAGCAGCAGCACCTTGTGATTGCAGGAGATCCCAGCGGCAATGGCCAACTGACGCTTGCCTCAAACGTTCAAATAAAACAAATGTACACACACCCAGGGCAGAGGCGACACAGGCTGAAAGTGACTGGATGGAGGGGAAAAGTGGTGGCAGCACTTTGCCTTCCTACCTTTCAGTCATCAGTTCTGGGGTTTGCACACCAGCTTGGTGAAGAGACGGCTCTTTAGGTTGATCTTGCCTTATATGTCCCCCAACCCCAAAACTGGAAGGTCTGTATGCGTGAGAGGAACAGGGGGCTCCTGCACACTGCTTGGCAGCTGGGCTTCTCCCTACCTCCTAATAGCAAAGCAAGTGGCAGATTAACATGGAGCGAAGCATCCACATAGGGAAAATCAATTTAAATGCGTCAATTCCCCATCTGCATTAAAATAAACAGACCTCTGGCAGAAGAGTTAAAACACTCACTAACACTCCAAAAACCAGATTCCCCATCAAATTAATCCGCTCTTACACATGCATCATGTAGTCACCCATGATTACAGCAAATCAAAACAGGCTAAACTCTTCTTGCCAGACTTTAATGGAAAGAGTTGTTGAACATATTTTACCGTCCTTTAATAATTATGTACATGGTTAGTCTCTTAAACCAAAGATCTAATGAACCTCCAAGCATGCTGGGTCCCACTGACTTGTAGAGTGTTGGTGACCTATTCCTTACTGCGTGGAAATACATGCTTGGAAATTATTCTTAAGAGCTTACTTAGCAGCCACTACTGTGTGGGAAAAAAACACTTTCTAAACAATATAAAAGAGGGAGATAATGTGTAATGTATCTCTCACAAGGATAGGCATGTTGAGAAGCATGTACAAATCTATGAACTCCTAAAACCTATAAAGAAGTAATATTTTAGAACAAATTTTATGATGAATTCTAAGGATAATATTTGATTACGGAAGGGAAGTCAATAGCTTATGCACCCAAATACTGAGGAGTTGTAATTTTCTTTTTCACCCTAATCCATTAATTCTTGCAGGCATCAGTGCTCTAGTGAGCATATGTGCTGGCAAGAGCTTCTATTAACTTCAATGATGGGAACAGCTTTGCGTGTCCAAAGAGATCAACGTATTGAGTTTCCCACATATTGAAATTAATAGGGAAGCTCGTGCTGCCACATGGCAGACACATCAGAGCTTTCATGACTGTGACAGGAACTTCTGATAGGAGGCCAGTGTTTTGCAAATTGTGCATGTATTCTGCACGTTCTGATTCAAGAAATCTAGATGCCATTGTTTCAGCAAAAATATTATGCAGTTCTATCAGTCTTTTAACTTGTTATGTTTGAGAAGTTACTTTAAGCAATGGAGATTCCATCATCATCATCATAATCATCACTACCACCACCACCACCACCACCACCACCACCATTATTATTATTATTATTATTATTATTATTATTATTATTATTATTATTATTATTATTATTATTATTATTATTATTATTATTATTATTATTATTATTATTATTATTATTATACACCAGGCATAGGCAATAAATATCATAAAATATTGACTGGTATTATATAACAGATATAAGTTTTAACAAAAAAACTAAGTATCTGTTAAATATTGGCACAGTATGTATGCTGTTCCTAATATTGCTGGGTTTTGTAGCTCAGTGTGATTTCTGAGATCTGCAACTACTTATAGTACTATATGAAATTTCTTGATATTGTTCCCATAGTCCCAATGACTACAGGGACCACTGAAATGTGTTTCCTCCATGAGCGAGATGTTTCATTTGCCAGGTTTCTGCATTTTGTTAGTTTTTCCCATTCTTTATTTTCAACTCCGGCATCCCGTAAAATTGCAATGTCCTTTCTTCTTTCTATTACTAGAATGTCTGGTGCGTTAAGTTCAAGGTGTCTTATCAATTTGGATCCATTTGTTGTTGTTGTTACTGACCTATTCTGGAAAATGACTGCTGCTGGTTTCCCAGTAATCTACTTATGATGTTGATAGAGGTGCCAGCTTTGCAAACATAGGAGCCCATGATTATAACTGAAATTTAAACAAGGAAATATAGCTCAGGGGTAGAGTATATTGCTGTGTTGAGATGGTCCCATTTTCAGACCCTTACATCTGCAGGAAAAGGCAGCCTCGAAAATACTGAAGATAACTGCTGCTGAATAGAGTACAGTATAAGGGCACACCAAGGATGATCACCTTGCCATTCTTTGGATGCTGTTGCCCACTCCTATGGAAAGCAATACTGAGCTAGATGAACAAAAGGTCCAGCTCCATATAAGACAGCTCTCTCTCTCGCTCTCTCTCTCTCTCGCTCTCTCACACACACACACACACACACTCATATATGTATTTATGTGTGTGTATATGGGTGTATGTGTGTGTGTGTACACACACATATGTATATAAAGATACATGAGCATAAACATTTTTTCTAAAGAAAACATATGTTTGCTAAGCCAGTGTAACTGTAATAACAAGTTATATCCCAACTAATACATGGGAAAGCACACTTTGTTCCAAAACTCTAACCATTAAATTGTCTTCAAACCAAATGCAGAACAGCACCTCAGAACAAGCCAGATGTAAATAGAATTAAGAGGTGTGTTTCCCCTCAAAGCACTTCCTGGTCACTCTGCCATACACCTCTTTCATTCTGGAACAATGCAACTCTTACATAACATTGTTACAAGTGCCTACAAAAATCAGTAGCTAGCAAATATTGCAGCATAATTTACTAATTCAAAAGAGCAGGATGAATGTGAGGAGATTTGTGCATCTCAACAACAACAACAACTTGATCATTTAAATATTTCATTTCACCTGTTTTGTATCACCTGGGCAACGCCCATGCGGTCTGGTAATAAATTGCTTTTGCAGTAGATCACAGCATAGATTTAACTCCATAGACCAGCCTTCCTTTAGCACACGTTTGGAAAATGGTGCCAGGATCAACTGTATCTCCTTTTATACAAAGTTTTCCTAATTTGCTACTACTCACCAATATTTTGCCTTCTGTTGCTAATAAGACAGATACAGGTCCACAAATTATGCTGCTGAGTAGTTTCATAAAGCTCCTAGTACACTTTAACCTTTGCAAAACATGCTTAAGAACCAAAGCATAAAGAATTTCTGGTACAGCATTCAGAAATACAGTGTATCCTTTAGCTACATACCTTTGTTTCTTGAATTTTCTGGACTCTTTTCCTGCTGCAATTTAAAACAAAGAGAGCAACAATTAGTATCATCTTCGTCTCAATAAAATATTTAGTACACTAGATCAGTGGTCCCCAACCTTGGGCCTCCAGATGTTCTTGGACTTCCACTTCCAGAAATCCTGGCCAGCAGAGGTGGTGGTGAAGGCTTCTGGGAGTTGTAGTCCAAGAACATCTGGAGGGCCAAGGTTGGGGACCACTGCACTAGATAAAATGATAGTGATCCTTTTTATGCATAGTTGATACATGTGACTTTACTGAAGGAAAATGCCACAAAATTCATCAGGATGTGCTCAGTGAAGCAATAACACATCTATATAAAAATTAATTTCGTAAATTCAGATTTTAAAACACACTTTTTAAAGGAGAAATGACCACTGTAAGACAGCAAGACCCACTTCTGAAGGACCGTGCACTAGTATGTGTTGCAATGTTAAGAGATAAATACAGTTTTCAAATTCCAGTTTTTCCTCATTCAATATTAAAATAGGTTAAAGATATTCACACAGCCTTTTATCTACCCAAGCCATTGCCTAACTTTTGACAAACCTATCAAATTCTGACTGTCTCATTATTCATCTCACTCTGCCACATGCTATTCATCAGAACTCTCATCCAGCACAGTGATCATATCTATCCCTAATCTAAACCCTATCTTCTTTATATCTTGCAATCCCTGTCTGTAATCCTACTTTATCCATTTTGCAATCCCTGTCTGACAGCCTAAATACTCACACTCTCTTGTACACGCTGGCTTCACTCCCACTTGGGCTGGGGAAAGCAGCCAATGAAAATGAAGGTCTTTCCTCCCCCCCCCCCAACTGTTATACTTGTCTTACTTGTTGCTCATTCAACACTCACCAGTCAAGCAAGGCCTTCATTACATCAAGAAAATAGCTAACTTATCCATTTATATCATCCACAAACAAAACCATACAAGATGAGACTGAAATTCAACACAAAAATATATGAAAGGAGAAAATACATGAAATACCAAAGGTTCCCCATCCTTGCTATAATGGCTTATTTTTATTTCTCATCATCATCATCTTACAACTGCAGAGCTGGAAGAAGCCCTATGAATCCAGCCCCTGTCATGGAGGCACATCTTTGTATTGCTCATGTAAGTGGTGTTGCTGTCAGTTCCCCTTGTCTCCCCATCTCTCTAATAAATCCAATTTACATTCTGTTCCTTACCATTTTTTTTAACCCAGCTCAGTTTTCTACACTATTAAATGCTTATGGATTTATCATCCTCCTAGTTCATATTTTTGTGGGGGGTTTTCTGATTTGGAACCCCAGTTTATCTTTTCATTGTCTATTTCTCTTCTTACATTTACTCCTAGTGATGTTAATAACCAGACTGATTTGCATTCAGAGCCTTCAGCACACCTTTTGCTTTCCTGCCATGAAACTGTTGGCTTTAAGCCCCTCTTCCCATCATTCTGCCCATCTTAATCATCACAACTTAGACCTAAGGATCTCTTTTCAGTGCTGTGCATCTTTCTTGACTGTTTCTTTTCTCATCTTAATTTCCATCATGACATTTTTTCCCCTCCTCTATAAAGTCCCATGCCTTTCTAAAATCTCCATTTTAATCCCTGTTGTGTCTTAGACATTGTGTCCATAGGCTGCCACACTAATACTGTTGCATCATATTCTTCTTTCCTTAGTTGGCCATTGTGTGACCAGGAGGCTGGATTAGATGGGCCTTTAATCTGATCCACTACTGCCTTTACTATGCAATTGAAAGGGAGCACATAATGGGCTCCATGATCACTGCAGATGGTGACAGCAGCCATGAAATTAAAAGATGCCTGCTTCTTGGGATGAAAGCAATGACAAACCTAGACAGCATCTTAAAAAGCAAAGACATCACCATGCCGACAAAGGGCTGCATAGTCAAAGCTATGGTTTTTCCAGTAGTGATGTATGGAAGTGAGAGCTAGACCATAAAGAAGGCTGACTGCCAAAGAATTGATGCTTTTTTTTTTTTTGATGAAAGGGACGAAAGAGGGGACAGTAGATGACAAACAAAACTTAAATGAAGTTGTACAGACTTTAGAATCGTCTGTATTAGACATGACACCAGGTAATATGAATGCAGTAGAGAGTTATCCAGTGACCCATGCAGCTTCCAAAATTAAAAAGCATTATGACAAAAATCTTAAGGAGGCAGAGATACTGAAACCAGATAATTTTATGGTGAAAATATGGGAAGTGAAAAAAATGGATATTCTGTCAGATGGGCTGAAAGACTGTTCAATTCAAAAAGAAACTGAACGATGGGATGTATTGTATAAATGGCAGCAGCTACCAGACAATGTTGGAATAACATAGAATAAAATTAAAATTAAATGATAAGATAAAAGCAGGAGGGTAATCAAACTGTGAAAAAGCAAAAAGTTGATATGTATTAGTAATATGAATTGATTGGATGATGTTATACTTTATGCTCTCCTATCCCCCAAAACCATTTTTCCTTTCCTATCCCCTCTTTCTTTCTGTACCCTCTATCCCTGTTCCTAAATAAAATAAAGAATTAAAAAAAAAAAAGAATTGATGCTTTTGAATTGTGGTGCCGGAGGAGATTCTTGAGAGTCCCCTGGACTGCAAAGAGAACAAACTTATCCACTTTGAAGGAAATCAACCCTGAGTGCTCACTGGAAGCTGAGGCTCCAATGCTTTGGCCATCTCATGAGAAGAGAAGACTCCCTGAAAAAGACCCTGATGTTGGGAAAGTGTGAACACAAGAGGAGAAGGGGACGACAGAGGACGTGATGGTTGGACAGTGTCATTGAAGCTACCAACATGAATTTGACCCAACTCTAGGAGGCAGTGGAAGACAGGAGGGCCTGGCATGCTCTGGTCCATGGGGTCACGAAGATTTGGACATGACTTAACAACTAAATAGCAACAACATAAGAAGCACCAGCAACTGGCAAGGCCATATAAGACTGTGTTGAGGAGAATGAGGATAAGAGGGAATTAAACATTCTGCAAGCAGTCCAGCACATTGCTGAAGGCAACTAACTAGCTGAGATGCTGATCCTGTGTGTATATAAAAGAAAAATATGTTCCTGGCCAAGCGAGATTTCCACACCAAAACACTCCACAAATGACTCTAATTTGGTTTTTTATCACATACTTTTTCTGTCTGTACAAGAAACAGTAAATTTTAAAATAATGTTTTCTTAATCTTTTAGAGAGAATGTGTGAACATATATATGTATATGTGTGAAGATAAATATTTGTTCAGTCTTAATGCATCTATGCAGCTATCAAAAAACCCACACACTTCAGAAAATAATTACAACAGTTTAAAGTAGCAATGGCACACACTATAGACAGGTAAGCTCTTGAGATAACAAGAAAAGATGGTCACAAACCTTGGTTTGGAAGTTTGTGCCGGTTCAAACACATAGCACCACAGGTGCTATGAGTTCCCTTCCCCCACCTCCCTGGCTGGATACCTCATTCACCAGCTCTCAGGCACTCCTCTCCTCTTCTTCTTCATCTGTTCAACCAGTCTCCAGCAGGAGCACAAGCTTTCCTGCCCCGCCTCCTTGGCTGATCACCCAGTTAGGCAAGGAGGCAGGACAGGCAAACATGTACTCCTGTCGGGAACTGGTCAAACAGCTGAAAAGGAGGCAGAGAGGAGTGTGTGCCAGTTGGTGAGTGGGTCATTGGATGGGGAGACAGAGGAAGGGAACATGCAGCACCTGTGGTGCCATAAGTACAAACTGGCATGAACCTCCAAGCCAAGGTTCGTGCCCATCTCTGACAACAACATTAACATAGTTACCCCATCACACCTCTCTATAACAATCCACACTGAAAGACTCTGTGTTACAGAATTCCTGTATGCTTTTGCAAAGCTATTCAGCAAAGATGGTACAACATTCACTTGCAGATTGGTACATTGGTGCATTCTGGGTAGGTGTAGAGAGGTTCCTACACTAGGATCAAGAGGATACTTAATGCCTTGTGTACTGTGATGTGTGAGGACTAATCTAGCACTAGCTGCCCTGCTCTGCCCCTTGCTCCCCAACACACCAACTTCGATGAGCACCAACCAACTTATCTCCTTCTCTTATTTCTCAGGAAGTAAAACATGGAAGAGGTGAGGTTATAACATATCACAGGGTACTCAATCAAAAATGATGACATATGTTAGTAAATAAATATTGCAAAAGTCTGGGGAACACATGGTGTCTGGATGCTGGGGGATATTGGATTGAACTACATAATACAAATAATTCTACTCTGCCCTCAGATTTGCTGACATAGGAAGGTTAGAAATATTAAAGAAATAAAATAAGATCATAATTAGAGATGGGCACAAATTAAAAAATGAATCACCAAATTTACCGTATTTTTTGCTCCATAAGATGCACTTTTCCCCAAAAAAAGTGGGGGAGGGAGTCTGTGTGTCTTATGGAGTGAAGCTGGCAATTTTGCCCCCACTGGCCCTGTGGGGGGAGCCTTGCAAGGGTCCAAGTGAGCCTCCCAGGACCCTTGCGAGGCTCCCCCACCCCCCCACGGGGCCAGCGGGGGCAAAATCGCCAGCTTCTATGACCTTTTCTGAGGCTTGAAAGGCTCAGAAAAGGTCTTAGAAGCTGGCGATTTCACCCCCGCTTGCCCCGTGGGGGTGGGGGGCCCTTGCAAGGGTCCTGGAACAGACCGTAGGACCCTTTGCAGGCTCACCCTGCCCCCCCACGGGGCCAGAGGGGGTGAAATTGCCACCTTCTGGGACTCTTTTGAGGCTTGGGAAGCTTCAGAAGAGTCCCTGAAGGTGGCGATTTCTCCCCCTCTGGCCCCTGGGGGGGGCAGGGTGAGCCTCCAAAGGGTCCTAGGGTGTGTTCCATAAGACATACCTCTCCATAAGGCTCACCAGTTTTTTAGGAGAAGAAAACAGATTATTATTTTCCTGTTTTCTTCTCCTAAAAATTTGATGTATCTTATGGAGAGGTGTGTCTTATGGAGCAAAAAATACGGTATTTTAAAAATCACTAATATTATTATTTGGCAATTTTGGGTTCATTGATTTGTTGGCCTATAATATGGCCCCCAGTCACCTAGATATACCAAAATTGCAGAGAAGCTTCCTCTGACCCTCCTTGACAATCCCTGCAAGTTTGGTGAAGATTGGGTTTCCTCAAGTCAGCTACCAAAAGACACTTTCCTGGGGGGCACTCACTTTGTGGATGTTTAATTTGGATGTCTGAAACCCAATCTTCACCAAACTTGGAGGGATTGTAAAAGAAAGTGCAAAATCACAAAGCTTCTCTGTGATTTTGGCATCTCTGGGTGCCTGGGTGGAATTTCCAGGAGAGCCTCTTTGTAGCTTATAGAGGAGAGCCATGGAAAGCATCTGTGAATTTAGTGTCTCTCGATGCTTGAAGGGCCATTTTATAGGGTTTTAAAATTTAAAGAAGAAGTAAACAAAACAAAATAAAAGCTGACTAATTGTTCAAAGACATACAAAGTACACTGACAAATTTTGCAAGTCATACATCTTATAAGCAGTTCTGTTTGGCCTTATCACAGTCTAAAGCTAAAGCTGGCAACTCATTTGTTCATTCACTTACATTTACCTTCCTCCATGACACACATCTTATTTGTATCTAGGCAACCACGAAAGTATTATTCCTCATCCAAGCATTAACTGACATCATACTGCATTCTTTCCGTTTAATTTCTATGAATATTTCACTTTGATGGACAAGTCAACTCTGTTAAAATATTGATGTCATTGTAACATAACAGTTTAGAAGTGCAACACACGCAAAGTTCTGAACAACTTCTGAAATGCTCAGTGGTTTAAACATACAGGTTCCCACTCCATACAATATCCTTATCCCACAGTAACCATCTTTCCATCTAGTTACATAGTGAAGTCAACAACACACTACATAAGAAGAGGTCTCCATTTTGCAAATCAGTTGACTGCTAGTAGACATGGTCTAGAGGGGCGGGGTAAAAATCCAATAAATAAAATAAAATAAAATAAATACTGGTCGCAAATAAACCACCAATTACTCTGTTTCTGTCTTTTAAAGGTTTTGCATGTCAAAAGCTTCTTTGAATTTACTCTGAAAGCAGATTTTTTTTCCTTAAAAAAACTGATAAAGATTTCAAGTAAAACTGATTTGACATTTTGGAACAAACCATTCAAAATTTCAAAACCTCCAATTATGTTCAAAGCCTCTTTTAACGAGTTGTTATTTTGTCCGCAATTAACTTACCTTGAGAGTATTTCATTCTTTCTGATCTGTTATGGTGCCATAAATATGCAATAGCAATAATAAAATGCAAAATGCCTCTAACTATTGTATTTTTACTGAGTTACGTTTGAATTTTGAAACACAAAAAAGCTATTTTTTTCTTGTCACCTGGATACAATACTCACTGAAATACTCCTAGAAAATATAGACTCTGTCACTTTTTGCCCTCCTGTTTCCTCACTTGGATGGTAGTTAGGTCCTATTGAACTGTCTGAGCCGACATGTGCAAAATTACAATTTGAAACATGGCCTGATGGGGCTCCCAACTTTATTTGTAGCAGAATAAGGGTTCTTTGACTTTAACGGGCAAAATTTCAAAAAGTTTGGCTTTCCATATCATTGCAATGCAACACTGAGAAAACTTTTTTCCTGGTAACTTTCTGCCTGTTGAACAATGTTAAAAGAAAAGGAACCCTACCCAAAGAAAAAGAAATGAAAATCTGTAGTTCAAGACCAACTAATTCATTTGGTGAACTCGTGAATAACTTGACTATATTGTTATATTCTCATGGGCTTGGTAATCATATCAAAAGTATTTTAGCCATTTGTAGTTCCACTGATCATTATAGCAGCTGCAGTTGCAACAGCAGGGAAGAAGAGAAAATAAATTAGAAGCAGATTATCCTGCTGGCATCTAACTTAATTTCAGCTGCTGCAAGGTAACCTTTTCCTCCTCCTACCAAAGCTAACAATAATGGTATTTTATTGTGGCATTTGCTGACTAATGTATTCCAATAGACCATAACAACATTACTAAAAGTGATTTATGTGGCTTTATACAGTATTATGAGCGTATTAAAACAGCTGGAAATAACATGAGCACAAAAGCACATTCTTTAACACACTGTTCAAAACTCTTTTTTTATCAGAAGACAAGCTGCCCATTCCTTCCAGAAGCATCTCTGTGTAAAGGAAACAATATTTGATGTTGACCAATACCTTTCTTGGTTAAAAAAAAGCTTATATATAGCTTCTTCAGAACACTTCTTGAAGCATAAAGGGGCTAAGAAGGAGGCAGAAAGCAAAAACAGAAAGAAAGAAAGAAAAGGAAAAGGAAAAGAATTCAGAGTGCTGTCCTCTGAAGATGCCAGCCACAAAGACTGGCGAAACGTTAGGAAGAACAACCTTCAGAACACGGCCAAAGAGCCTGAAAAACCCACAACAACCAAAAAATAATTAGGCCAATGCAATGCCCTCTGTTCTTGAAGTCAGACTGCTGGCCTGGTAAAATGGAGATTACAGTTTCATCATAAAAGAAAAGGTTTCTAGATTATTGGTTTACATCCAGTCTTTTCACTATAGATAAAAACCTGGCTGAGACCCGATGTGTCCCTGTTCAGCAAGGCATACTGGCCTCTTGTTCTGCCTTAGAACATTAAAACTGGGAAACACCTGCATTTTATGGTCCCAAAGAGAAGATCAAATTTAGATTCCCACACTAGATTAAAAACCTAGGTTCAATAGGTTAGTGTGTTAACTTTATATACAGTAATGTACAGAAGCCCCACTAACCACTCCATGCATGAATAAAATGTACAGATTGGATTCAGCAAGCCTTGTGTCCTTGCAAAGACATTCTGACCTAACCTTTTTCCAAGTCCACTATGTTATATTTGCATTTCTGATTCCTTGTGAAGATGCCATTCTTGTGGATGGAGAATTACAGATAGATTAAATGGCGTAGGCAGCATAGAAGGGGTTCGAATCTGGCAGCAGCATTTGCAAACCTGGGCACTCTCTTTTATTTTTAATTTTTCCCTCTCTTCCCCCAGTTCCCAGCAGAAAGTGTCTGGCTTCCGAAAGTTAGTCATCAAGAATGAAGTAAGCGGGGGACTTTTAAGGCAATGGCCATGCTCTTCTTTGATTCATTTTTAAATTTTATTTCTATATTTAAACTATTTTTACCTCGCCTTTCGCCTTAAAAGGACCCAAGGCTGCTGTGCACAAATCCTGTATTACACTATTTCCACTGATTACTTCTGCTCCTCGGTTTTCTGTCACCTGAATCTGAAATTTGTGGTCCTGTAGCCACAAGACTTTATGTATTTGTTTATTTATTTAACTTATATGCTGCCCACACGACCCAAAGGTCTCTGGTAATTAAATTGATAACTTTGCAGCAGGAAAGATAAAGAAAGATCTTTTTGAAGGTTAAGAGTATAGCCTTCATCTTTCTGAACTTTTATTTCTCCTTCCTCACATCTCATCTTTGAGGGATGAGTCCTGGATTTTTGTAAGGCGTAAACAAACCTGAAGCACTCTCAGAATGCCTAGCATAAATGCTCTGCAAACATCATTCCCAAACCATGGGGAGGATGCAGCAGTCAGGTTTGGGAGAGTAGTCCTGCATACCCCCTGCCACAATCCTCCAGAGGAGGCTTAGTCCTTAAGTTTGAATGCTAATATCAGTCATTCCCATATCTCTCTCTGAGCTTGATATTTTCCCCTCCTAATCAAGGCTTTATAGTTTTTCTTGAATATAGACCAATCTGGAGGAATCTTAGCCAGCTTCTGTGTTTTGAAGCACCTGCATAGGGCTATTAGATCATGCTTTGCTGTTTTACATTCTGCTTCAAACCAGTATTTAGAGTGGACAGCTTGGGAGGGTCTAGGCTTTAACTTTCTGTATATCAGATAAGATTGCAGATAATCTATCAGCCCTTTATAGGCCTCCAGGGCAGCCAAGACTGAGTCAGATGATACAATGGAATTACCAAAAGAGGAGAGGGGCTCAGTTAATAGTAACTGTCTTGTAAGGGTGACCATTTCTGTGGACTACTTTACTTGGGCAGCCCTTATTTCAGCTGTACACAGGAGGGCCAATTCGCAGTCCACAAATACTCTAGCGGCCAGATCCTTGGAGACCATAATGTAATCAATGGCTGAGGCTCCCATTGGTGAGGTGAATGTATACTCCCCTGTCCTGTCCTCCTCAATGCACCCATTTAGTAGGGTTAAATCCAGGTTGTTGGCCATCTGCATTAAGCATTGTTGTTGTTTAATTGTTAAGTCATGTCCAACTCTTTGTGACCTCATGGACCAGAGCATGCCAGGCCCTCCTGTCTTCCACTGACTCACGGAGTTTGGTCAAATTAATGTTCATAGCTTCGATGAGACTGTCCAACCATCTCGTCCTCTGTCGTCCCCTTCTCCTCTTGTGTTCACACTTTCCTAACATCAGGGTCTTTTCCAGGGAGTCTTCTCTTCTCATGAGATGGCCAAAGCATTGGAGCCTCAGCTTCAGGATCTGTCCTTCCAGTGAGCACTCAGGACTGATTTCCTTCAGAATGGATAGGTTTGTTCTCTTTGCAGTCCAGGGGACTCTCAAGAGTCTCCTCCAGCACCACAATTCAAAAGCATGAATTCTTCAGCAGTCAGCCTTCTTTATGGTCCAGCTCTCACTTCCATACATCACTACTGCAAAAACCATAGCTTTGACTATGCAGACCTTTGTTGGCAAGGTGAGGTCTCTGCTTTTTAAGATGCTGTCTAGGTTTGTCATCGCTTTCCTCCCAAGAAGCAGGTGTCTTTTAATTTTGTGACTGCTGTCACCATCTGCAGTGATCATGGAACCCAAGAAAGTAAAATCTCTCACTGCTTCCATATCTTCCCCTTCTATTTGCTTTGGCCATCTCATGAGAAGAGAAAACTCCCTGGAAAACAGGTGATGGGACTAGTGGCCATGATCTTCAGGGTTTTTTTAATATTGAGCTTCAGAACATTTTTTTGTGCTCTCCTCTTTCACCCTTATTAAGAGGTTCTTTAAGTCCTCCTCACTTTCTGCCATCAGAGTGGTATCATCTGCATATCGGAGGTTGTTGATATATCTTCTGGCAATCTTAATGCTGGCTTGGGATTCATTCTGCCTTTCGCATGATGCATTCTGCATATATGTGTTAATAAGCAGAGAGACAATATACAGCCTTGTCATACTCCTTTCCCAATTTTGAGCCAATCACTTGTTCCATATTCATTTCTAACTGTTGCTTCCTGTCCCACATTTAGATTTCCAGGAGACAGATAAGGTGGTCAGGCACTCCCATTTCTTTAAGAATTTGCCACAGATGTTCAGTGTATGTTGTCATGGGGTATATAGTTGAGCTGGTTGATGTTTCCATCTTGCTGTCTTGTGTCATTATTTCCTTCCGGTGCTGTGCTGTTGACTCTCTGATCCCTTTTTGGTCGCTTATCATTTGGATGTAAATTATTGATGTGATGCTTCTTCTTTGGGCTGGTCGTGGCAGAGTCTAATAATTTGAATAGGGGATTGAATTTCAGGCCCTCGGCTTTCTTGCCCATATGTTTTTGATCCACTTTGAACTTTACTGTCTTGCACTTGGTTTTCCTTTCCTCTGTTATTTCAGTGGGTAAAGTCACCCTGGGGAGGTTAGTCACCTTCTTTTTACCAACTGAAGGTCTTTTTGCTGTGTGAGCATCAACTCCCCCTTTTAGGGGCCCTGTGCCTGACTGACAGGTCCTGAATTAAGGGCCCTGTGTTGACTGACAAGACCTGATTTGAGGAGTCAGTTTTAGTACTAACAGCTTTGGGGGCAATGGGGCTTTTACAAGCTTCTGCCAAAGCTTGTAAAAGAGGATCTACACAAAGGATCAACTCCTCCAGGTTCAGGCTGGTGGTTCTATTTATAGTTCCTGGAGATAGATTGTAATAGTCCGTGTGGTCCGGGTGATAAGTAAAGTTGTCCTCCTTTGTCTGCCTTGCAGGACCTTCCGGGGTCATTGAGAAGTGTTCTGTTTTTGTCAGTTGGCCCAACATAATAGTCATAAGTTGTTTGATTTTTTGGAGGGTATTCCTAATTTCCACTAGGGACGTCTGCAATGAGGCAATGTTGTCTTCCTTGGATGTGGTTAACTTATCTTGGTGTGTTTGAATGACTGTGGGAGTAGCTATGCAGGAAGTTCCTTAAATTGTCAAATTTCATATACACCGTGCTATTAAGCTGGCTGTTGTTTAAAAACTCACCTCCCAGAGTCTGCTCATCCTTGATAAAATATTCTGGTAAATCTATTTGTGGTGTTTGAGGTGTTTTCCATGTGCTGGGAGGTGCTCACCTTTGTTCTCTGATACAGGCACTGATGAGGGAACTGCCCTGGATTTGGAGGGCTCTTTGGATATCAGAAAGTCTGTAATTTTGGGGTGTTGCGCCTTCCCCATTACCAAGTTATGTTCACTCCTATCAATTTGGTTAGTGATATATCTTCGGGGAAGTTCCAGAGGGGAGATGGAGGTAATAACATCTGTATTGCAAAGTTGCTCCTGGTACAAAGCTGGAGCCTTCGTGCTTCTGTGTATATCAGATATAGATGTAATGGTAATTGGAATGGTTTCCTTAATCCAACGCAGCACCAGGGGAGAAAGAGTCAAGTCCAGCTCCAAAGATTCTGCCAGCTCCATATCAACCAAACTTCCCTAGTTCTCAAAGCCATTGAATGACTAGCAGGAAAGTCAGGAGAAAGTACCAGCCTGTTTTTTTTTTTAAAAAATGTCATATCACCCAGGCCCGGAGAATTAAAGACCTTCTGCGAGCCTTCAAGATATGACATGGCCAGGAATTTCTCAGTTAGATAGTGAGGAATGGCAACAAATGGCAACAAACCCTCCCAGCTCCTGGACACATCATGGCAGCCGATGGAATAAAGTAGATAAGGTAAAGTAATTAAAGTAAATAAGTAAAGTAAAATAAGGTAAAACCTGCGGAGCCTCCAGATAAATGCTGCATACACTCGACTTGTATGCTGCCTGCACTCTGTAAGACATGACATCAGTAGGGCGGGCTGCTCTACCCTCTTAACGCCCCTGGGTTGTTTGCTCCAGCCCATATTAGCTCAGAAAGGACAAATTAGAAGACTAGGATTATACATCGACTTCAGAGAAAAACTGAAAAATGGAGTCAAGTAGGGATATTCACATCTTGTGCCAATGACAAGGGATGAAGACATCCCAAATGTCCTCAAGGCTAACCAGCAACACCAACACCAACAGTTCACACAAACCCACTCTGGCAGCATTAGGGGTAAAACACTGGCACAAAGAGGAAACATTAGCACAACCACCAATAAAAAAACCACTGCAGTTCTCATGGGCAGGCCAACTACCACAACCATAAAGGACAGCTCACTGGATAGATTATATATATCACCCTGCAGCTGCTTGGGCTATCATTTTGCATTTAGACATGTTGGAGAAGGGCTCCTGGGTGAATTTTACACTAGCTATTGCATTTGGCAATTTTCCTCTTTACAATAAGTAGTAAACCTAAAACAGAAGGTTCAGTATGGCTGCTTCCTGGGAATAATAATTCTTCAGGAGGTGCCCTCTGTAGAGACAAAAGGGAAGTGAGATTACCACTCTTAAGAAGCACCATGGCAACTTGCTTTTTCTTTTTCTTTTTAACATTAGTAACAGGAAACAGGGCCATATCTAGGCCCCACAGCCTCAGAGTTAGGACTTGGTCCAAGTGAGTAAAATAAAGGTGTCTGTAGAATGTGGGCTGGAACTCTCCAAATTCTGCCTGGGAAAATCTTGGAGAATTCTGGGGTTTAGAGTCCAATAAATAAATAAATAAACAAATCCTAGAACAAAACAAAATAATAATTGTTGTGCACCCCCAATGTCCCCTGTTTGTTTTCCCACTCACTGGTCCACCTTTGGACACGACTTGTTCTTTTCATCCTTTTGTGCTGCCACTAGAGGGTATTACCCTCACTGTACCAATTATGAATCTCAGACTATTGATGCCAACTATAACAGGGTTTATTTATTGTTTGGTAGGAAAATCACAGAAGAAAAATCATGGATGTTCTTTTAATATTCATTCAATAAATGTGGATTTGATTACATGTAAGCTTGCTTGTATTCATTCACTTTAATCAAGGTCTCACTATATTCTGACTGTCCAGGTATTCCTTATTACTTTTAACTCTTTTATATTCTCTAACACACCAACTTTCCAATATCTTGTCTAAACACTTTTCAATCTTCTCCCTAACTGACTCTCTGTCTCTCCCAGTTCTCTTGACTCCGCCCCTCCTGTCCTGTCATAGGCTCCTGCACTGGAGCTCTAAAATGACTGACAGGAGTGATATATGGGCTGTCTGCCACAATAATAATAAAAAAAAACAATAGCACACCCTTATTCAAAGAGAAACGAATTCCTCTTGGTGTCTTGCCGAGGCATATTTCTGGAAACTAGGTTACCAACTGGAAAATCATCTAGACAGCATTTCCATCTCTGGATCCTCTGCCAAGCACTGCGGCTGCTTTGCTGTTTAGAGAGGTCTGGCATATTATTCTGTTCCTTATGCAAAATACTAATCTGGGGGTGACTCTTCCCCATGCCTTAGAAAAAGTGCATGACTATAAAATACGTATACACACACTGAACCCACATTCCCAAACTAATGGCACCATGCAGCAATTTATTTTTTCTTTGTTCTTCTACCAGGCCACTGTTTAGTTGCCTTGTTTCTTAGGTGCCTCACAGGGAAAAGAAGCAACTTATTTAAAAGTCTGGGGATATTCAGTTCACAATCACAATAATCCAATTATTATGGTTATAACAATGATATGTTTTGGGGGTCTATGTTGCCATTTTTTAAAAAAAAAATTGATTACCATGCACATTGTTATGTGATAAGATAAAAGGAAGTTGGTAGAAGCCTAGTGGAGAAGACATGAACTACTTAATTTGTAGCCAGACAGAAATGTCACCTGACACGTTTCTAAGATTATTTCTGGAAATGGCTATAAACAGGTGGTACTAAAATCAAATTACCAGTGGGTCTTAACTGTTCCTTGGAGATCCAGTTTCAAGATAAAACCAGTCCAATTATTTAATCTGAGAAGTAATTTCCATGTAAAATACCACGTCTCATTATTGTTGTTGTTACCAAGTCACCTTCAAATTGTTGTGAACCTATGAGTGAGCAATCTCCAAAATGCCCTGTCCCAACAGCCTGCTCAGCTTTTGTAAACTCAAGGATGTGGTTTCCTTTAGGAAGTCAATCCATCTCATATTTCATCTTCCTCTTCTCCTGCTACCTCCCACCTTTCCCAGCATTGTCTTTTCAACAGAATCTTGCCTTCTTATAATGTGCCCAAAGCAGGATAGCCTCAGTTTTCTTTTTTTGCATCCAGGAGTAATTAAGGCTTGATTTGGTCTAGGACCCACTTTGACTTTTGGCAGTCCAGGGTATCTGCAAAGCTCTCCTCCAAAACCAGATTTCAAACAAATATTTTTTGTTTGTTTTCTGTCAGCTTTCTTTATTGTCCAGGTTTCTCACCCACTCATAGTGATCAATAATACAAGAAGATAAACTGTATTGGTCTCTAGTGACACATTCAATGACCTTTTCTAATTCCTTCATTGCTACCACTCCAAGTCTCAATCTCCTGATTTCTTAGCTGCCATCCCCATTACCATTGAAACCATCCCTCCTTTCCTGTTGATGCGGCCATTGCCCTTGAAGAGGGACAGTGCATCTTACTCTGACATCACAGCTGTGACCATTTCACCTTGGGTGACCCTGCTAAGAGTAGTTAAAATATATACAAATCAACATGACTGCTGTTAAAGGGGGGCTAAATTACAGTGGTGCCTCACTAGACGATTGCCTTGTGGGACGAAAAACCCACAAGACGATTGGTTTTTACAATCACTATGGTGCCTCACAAGACATTTTTTCTATGACCATGCTTCACAAGACTTTTTTTGAGATCAATGCTTTGCAAGACTTTTTATAAGACCGATGCTTTGTAAGACTTTTTTTTTAGAACCTCACAAGACAATTTTTTCACAGGATGACAATTTCGTGGAACAAATTAAAATCATCTTGCGAGGCACCACTGAGCAGGCTTGTAATGGTCTCAGCTTCACCGACACACTCAAACCCCTTCACCACATGAAGAAGGGGGTTACATTTCTCGTTCTTACTATTTGAGATTTCAGAAGACAAAAACATAAACAAAATTCCACAAATATTTACAAACTTTAACATATTCATAGTATAAAGCAAACAACCTTAGAACATATCTTCCAAATTTACTTAATTTTTCATGGCATCTTTCAGTACTGGCATGACTTAAAATCATATACTGATTTTAAATATGGCAGCTAATCAACTCTATTATTTTGTTTTGTAAATAGATATCGAACCTCACCAAAAAGGGAGGGGGGAGGACTACGGATGTGTTCTGATACTTTCAGTATAATAGCTAATTGTTATCCCTTCCCTCAGCTGATTCATATTAACAGATCCATGGAAGGTAGAAATTTCTGCTGTTGTACAATTATTACACAAAAAGCACCTGTTGAGAAAAAAAAGGATGGATTGTCCTGTATTGTCAGAATTAATTGAAGCTTCAACATGATGTTAATGAAATCAGAAATGGTCCATCAAAATTTCTGATTAATTTAACACTGCAGTTTCCAACATTCCTACCTCGACCTGAAGAACATAGTTTGCTCTGTTTAACTCACATGCATTTTCATCAGAGCTGCTTTAGAACTGTTTACAGTTTGTTGCCAAAGAAAATGTAACTAATGAAAGGAAATCCTAAACCTGACTATCAGAATGTACTAACTTTACTTATTTATTTGATTACTATATCTTGTATTTTTCTCAGAACCAGAATCCAAGACAAATAAAAAAGATACAGAAAACATACATTATAAACCAAGCTATTTAACAGTGTTTTTCTTCTCAGGACAATAATGCAAGACTAGTGCATTTATAGATATGTGAATATTCCACACAGAAGTTGTATGGATATGAAAATTTGCAAATCACTTTCTTACACAGCCCAGATGGTGCAGGTAAGTCTCACTGTAGTCAACATGATCTGCTTGAATACATTTGAATAACTGCATTTTTAGGATAAAAGAACTATCAAATTCACACATCCCAGAAACATATATTTCTAAAGAAGCATTGCCACACTGGTCATGCAGGCATCACAGGATGAGTGACTTATCAAAAGAATTGGGATATAACAGCTGACATGAGACGTGTGGATTGGGGCCAGGGACGGTATTGGGATCTTGCTGGGCTACCGTGCTCCCCGCGACCCAGCCATTTCCCTACCGGAGCTGGTGGACTTTGTCTCCGCGGCACTGTTGGGTTCCCCGAGGCTATTGGTCCTGGGGGACTTTAACGTGCATGCGGGGGCAGGGACCTCCGGTCCAGCTCTTGAGTTCCTGGAGACCATGGCCTTCTTGAACATGTCCCAACATGTTAACGGCCCTACACACGTGGGTGGCCATACATTAGACCTGGTCTTTTCCACCAATGGGAGTGAGAGTGGTCCGATGGTGACTGACCTTGAGTCGGCTCCCTTGTCATGGTCGGATCACCACCTAATAAAATGCACCCTCAAGATGGCTCTCCCCCCTCGCAGGGAGCAAGGACCTATTGTCATGGTCCGCCCTCGAAGGCTACTGGATCCGACTGGATTCCAGGATGCCATGAGAGGGGTTACGGCTGACCTGGTTGGCGCTCCTGTCGAGGCTCTGGTCGACGGCTGGTTCACCGCCGCGGCTAGTGCCGTAGACACGATCGCGCCTAAACGCCCTCTCCGCTGCAGAGATCGCCCGGCGCCCTGGTTTAACCAGGATCTCCGGACGTCGAAGCGGGTCAGGAGACGGCTAGAGCGCAAATGGAGAAAGGACCCGACGGTTTTTAATCGTATAGCTGTTAAGGTCGCTACTAACCTTTACCAAGCCAAGGTAAAGGCTGCCAGCCGAACCTACCTCACTAACCGGATAAGTGAGGCATCCAACCAGCAGGCGGAATTATTCTGTATAGTACGTGACCTATCCGGAATTGGCCCGGGTGATAGGCCTCCCCCTAGTTTTACACCGGACCAATTTGCAGCATTTTTTAAATCTAAAGTGGAGGCCATCCGCCGGGACCTCTCCCCTTTTTTGAATATAGTGAGTCGAGCTGAGATGTCCAGCGCCCCGTCTTGTCCGGTGACTTTTGATTCCTTTCAGCCCGTCTCGCCCGACACTGTGGCCAGGACGCTTGATCGCTGTCGTGCCACCACCTCCTCCTTGGACCCTTGCCCGGCCTGGCTAATCAAGGCAGCCAGGCCTTCAACAACAGAATGGGCTACTGTAATAATTAATGGGTCTTTCCTTGAGGGCAGATTTCCTTCTGCCCTCAAGGAAACACTCATTAGGCCCATCAGAAAGAAACCTAGTTTGGCGGCGGACGAAATTGGCAATTATAGGCCCGTCGCCAATGTTTCTTTCTTGAGCAAGGTAGTCGAGAGGGTGGTGGCCGATCAGCTTCAGGCACTCCTGGATGAAACAGATGCCCTGGATCCATTCCAGTCGGGCTTCAGGCCGCGCCATGGAACAGAAACGGCATTGGTCGCCCTGTTTGATGACCTATTGAGGGAGGCCGACAGGGGCAAAGTGTCTCTGCTGGTCCTCCTCGATATCTCAGCAGCCTTTGATACCATTGACCACGGTATCCTCCTGGGGAGGCTCTCTGAGTTGGGAATTGGTGGCCTCGCATTGGCCTGGCTCCGTTCCTTCTTGGAGGACCGCCCCCAGAGAGTACAGCTTGGGGAGGTTGTCTCGGCCCCGTGGAGCCTCAATTGTGGGGTCCCACAGGGGTCGATCATCTCCCCAATGCTGTTCAACATCTATATGAGGCCGCTGGGTGGGATCATCAGGAGGTGTGGGGCACTGTGCCACCAATATGCGGATGACACACAGCTCTACATCTCCTTTTTTCCAACTGCAGGAGATGCCGTTCTGTCCCTTCAGCGTTGCCTGGAGTCCGTACTGGAATGGATGCAGGAGAACGGGCTGAGGCTGAACCCGGACAAGACGGAGGTACTGAGGGTGGGCGCCCCCACACTTGGGGATATGGGAAACTCCCTCACTTTTGGGGGGGTGACTCTGTCCGCCAGGGATGGGGTCCGCAGCTTGGGGATCCATCTGGACCCGGCGCTCACCATGGAATCCCAGGTGGCGTCCGTGGTCCGCACCGCTTTCTTTCATCTTAGGCGGATAGCCCAGCTGCGACCCTACCTTGATGTTGGGGCTCTCACCACTTTGGTGCATGCGCTTGTAATCTCAAGATTAGACCACTGTAATGCGCTCTACGTGGGGCTACCTTTGAGGCTGCTGCGGAAACTACAGGTGGTGCAGAATGCTGCGGCCAGATTACTCAGTGGAGTGAGAAGATACCAACATATCTCGCCCACTCTGGCCGCATTGCATTGGCTGCCCATCCGATTCCGCATCGACTTCAAAGTCTTGATGCTTACTTACAAAGCCCTAAACGGTTTAGGACCTCGATATTTGATGGAACGCCTTCTCCCACCAAGATCTACCCGTGTCACTCGTGCAAGCCAGGAGGTGAGGCTGAGGAGCCTAACGCCGAGAGAGGCCCGGAAGGAAAAGACCAGAAATAGGGCCTTCTCGGCGGTGGCTCCTCGCCTCTGGAACAACTTACCTCCTGAGATTCGCGCGGCTCCCTCGCTGGGCATGTTCAAGAAACAACTAAAAACGCTGTTGTATAAGCGGGCCTTTCCAACAGAAAACTCCTGACGATTTTCTCTCTATATTTTTTAATTTCTATCTTTCTTCAATTGTAATGTTTTAAAATTTTGTTGTTGTTGTTTGTTGTAAGCCGCCTAGAGTGGTCTAGTACGACCAGATAGGCGGGATAGAAATAAAATAAATAAATAAAATAAATAAATAAATGAGAAGGTCCTGATCAAATGTGGGGACGTCAGTACTTAAACTATCCTGCTTTGTTTCTAATTTATGGCAACTCTTTCCAAGGTTTTTTAGATGTGGAGTACTCAGAAGCAGCTAATCATTTTCTTCTTGTATGGGCACTCTGGAAGTGTGTAGCTTGCTGAAGATCATAGAGGCTGGCTCTTCTTCTAGAAGGTGCAATAGGGAACCAGACACCCAATCCCGGGTTCTGCAGCAAGGTGCTCAATCTTATTGAACTATATGACAAACATATCATTACTGACAGAAGAATTGAGGCAGATACAGTTATACTTTCTTTTATGAAATTCTGTGCAATATTATTAACCAGAGTTTGGATATAGCAAGTAACAGCATTCCCTCTGACATTTACTTTCAGGTAGCAAATGTCACTGCTTTTAAAACTTATACAATGAGTGGTAACATTGGAAGATGTGCAATGAATTCTTGTTTACTTCTTTCTTCTAAAATATTGCTTTCAGAAGATGTTTGTATGGATGTGCTTTTTAAAGATTAAAAATAACTAAAATAAACTTGTTGGTAATGAGCAATATAACAAGTTACCTGCATAACAATGAGTAATGATTTACTATTTATAATAATGTTCTGAATTCTGTTGTTAATGTAGCATGGACTGCTATTAATTGCTGATGATCCAGATGTCTTAATTTGTTTAAATGTTATGTGCCAAGCATGTTGAAAATGTGAATGCAACACTCAAAGCAGTATCAGATAAGTTGCACTGTGTTGCATCATCTTATGTTTCATCATCTTATGTCAGTCCAAACCACTGAGGTGTAACAAGGCACAGCACACCAGAACAGAAAAGCAGCCTCTCTTTTGTGTCAGACAGGCTGTATTCAATCCAGTCTTTTCAATACACAGCAGATGAAAAGGGGAGAAAATTTTCCACCAGGCTTGTGATGAGAAGAGATTCTGGATGGCTGACCACACAAATTGCTATTCTGGTGTATTATGAGCTTTGAGCTATTTGCAATATATCTAACCTGGCACTGTTAAAAAAAAATGGATACTAATCAACTCTTCGGATCTAAGAAGCAACCACAAAGGTCACCTGATCACAGTCTCCTATGTCACAGCCATTATGGAACAATATACTATATTTGTGTGGAAATTATATCAATACGTGTGTGGAATGGAAAATGTGGTTCAGGAAAAAATCAATAAGGAAATAAAGGAAGGTAGGGTACTGGTGCCTTTCGAGATGCCACCTGTAGAAACCTTAAGGGTCTCGCCCTTAGGAATAGTCCCAAAAAAGGTACAGAGCGAGTTTAGATTAAGATATCATTTGTCCTACCCAGAGGGAGAGTCAGTTAACAATGCCATCCCTCAGGAACTTTGTACAGTGTGCTACACCTCTTTCGATGAGGCGGTTCACATGATATGGAACTGCAGTGTACGGGTAGAGATGGCAAAATGTGATATTAAACCAGCTTTCCAGATTTTGCCAGTTCATCTGCAGGATATTGATCTGTTAGGCATTCAATTTCAGGGATCCTTTTATATTGACAGAGCTTTGCCCATGGGCTGCTCTGTTTCATGCACAGCATTTGAGCAATTCAGCTCGTTTATAGAATGGAAGCTTAGGAGCCAGGTGGGCTGTAAGTCTACGGCCCATTATCTTGATTATTTTCTTTTTTGTGGTGAAAGGAACATAGGGAGGTATGCATTTATCCTGAACACCTTTCAAGCAATGGCGGGGAAGATAGGTTTACTATTGGTGGAGGAAAAAACAGAGGGCCCGGCTATGTCCCTCACTTTTCTTGGCATTGAGCTAGATACCGTACAACAGACCACGAAGCTTCCAGACAACAAATTAGATGACCTCAAGAGTCTGATAGCATCCCTAGTAGTCTTGAAATTTGGCTAGAAGAAGACGCAGCCCGGCTTTGGAGAGGGACAGCAGGACTGCATCGTCAGCATAGAGGAGAACTGAGAGAGGGGCACCGTTAAGAGAGGGGGAAGAGTTAGTAGCTTTACATAAGAAAGGAGGGAGATCTGCAAGGAATAAGTTGAACAGTAACGGGGCTAATATACACCCTTGACGGACACCCCTGTTAACTTGAAATCTATCAGTTAGTGTATTGGAGTTTGGGAGGCGAATCTGACATGTGTTTGAAGAGTGGAGACGCCTAAGCAGAAAGAGTAGTCGAGGATCAATGCCCCATTGAGATAGTTTGTTCCATAAGAGGGATCTGTTAACAGAGTCGAAGGCACCTTGAAGGTCAACAAAAGCAGCAAACAAACTAGATTTGTGATGAATGGAATATTTTTCAACTAAATGGGATAAAAGTAAAGCGTGATCAAGAGTAGAGGCTCCAGAGCGGAAGCCAATTTGCTCTTTCCCCGGAAGATTAATGGAAGAAGCCCAGGCAGAAAGTTTGGCTAGAAGAGATTTTGAATAAAGTTTGCCAATAAAAGATAGAAGGCTAATTGGGCGGTAGTTGCTAGGGAGAGAGGGATCACCTTTTTTGAATATTGGAATCAGAGTGGAGATTAACCAAGAGTTAGGAAGGATGCCAGAGTGGTTAACTAAGGTGAAAAAGTTAGCCAAGGAATGAGACCACCAGTGGGGGTTACTGGTCAGAATCTCAGTGAGGACTTGATCAGGGCCTGGGGCCTTACCAGACTTCAGTGAGCTGATTAAATCCAGTATTTCCTCAGAAGTAACAGGAGGCCAGTCGGGGAGGGCCTGGAGCAAGGGATCGGAAGGGGGGTTGGGGTTTGGGGAGAAGAAAATTGTGGAGAAGTGGGCTATCCATTCCTCCGAGGGGATAGAAGAAGAAGGGTCAGAAGAAGAGAAAGTGGTGGAAGAAGATACCAAAGACCAGAAGGCTTTGTAGTTGTGTGATAGAATTGCCTGGAGCAGATCAGACCACTTGCGTTGAGCAAAGAAATGTTTTTTTGAGTCTAAAAGTAATGTGCAGGACTTTCTGACAGTAAGGTAGTGTTGTAGAGACGCTGGGGTAGGGTTAAGGCGGAAAGAGTGGAAAAGAGATCTAACATGTTTCTTGGCCTGCCAACAGTCGGAGTCGAACCATTAAGTGGCACGGTTATGGGATGGGGAATTAGTTGGACTACTAAGGGAAGTAATTAAGGAATCCACAAGAGTATTATAGGAGGTGATAGCTGTGGCGATAGAGTCAGTTGTAGCAATGGTAAGGTTAAGATTGGAGATCTCTGGCAGTAAAGTCCAGGAGAAGAATTCAGCTTCTGTTTGAGAAGTCCATATAAGGCGACAAGAGGGTTGTGAAGGGGGAATTTGGGGGGAGGAGGGGGAAGAAGGGAAGGTTAGGGACAAAAGAAGAGGCAGGTGGTCACTGTCAGCACGAACACCAACAGAGAAGTCCGAGAGAAAGGGGAAAAGAGCTGGGGAAGCGATGGTGTAATCGATTACGCTTGGACCTCTAATGGAGAGGTGGGTGTATTCACCAGGGATGTCCTTACCCCATGTGCCATTAAGAATGGCAATGTGAAGATTGAGACAGAGGTTAATTAAGAAGGTAGCATGAGGTGTGATAATCTTGTCTCTGGAAGACCTTGGGCGATTGAGCCAGGGGGGAGACGACTCATCAAACTCCAGATTTATGTGTTTGGCTAGGACAGAGTTATTGGGTCCTAACCGGGTATTAAGGTCCCCCAGGATCAAAATGTAGGCAGATGGATTAGCTTCCAGATTAAGGTTGACAAGGTTCTCTACCTCCACCCAGGTGCTATTCAAAGAGGAGGATGGAGGTGGGAAGTAAAGATTAAGTAGTAGGATTTTATGTTGACCGTACTGGAGGAGGAAGATTTGAATATAGAGTGAGGGGGAAGGGATGGAGGTGAGGGTGAATAAGGAGGAGGGTTTAAGGAAACAACAGAGACCCGCGGAGGGGCGCCCTCTTGTTTTAGATTTAACAGCCGGGATATGATAAGTAAGGAAACCCGGAATGGATGGAGGATTTAATAACCAGGTCTCCTGTAAGAGAATAGTGTCGTAGCTAGAGAGAAACTTTAGCAGGTCTTTGTCCGAAGCTTTTTTCCTCCAGCCACCTATATTCCATGAGATTAATTGGAGAGAGGGATGGGGAGAGGGGGGGGTCAGAGGGGAAGCAGTTAGTCAGCAGGAGGAAGTACTGGGGTCTGAAAGAGAGGGGGGAATCACAGAAGGCAAAAGGGGATCAAGGACTGGAGGACAGGCAGGCCCAGAGGGTGAGGCTAAAGCATCTATTGCAAGTTTATGGTTAGTAAAATCGAAATTAAGGGGAGGGGGCTGCATCCCTAGTACAGAGGAGAAAAGTGTCTCTGCGAGAGGTTCAGGGGATTGGAGGCCATTTAAACTGCTTGCAGAGTCATGACATTGGGATGTGCTTTTTTGCATCAGCTTTGCAACACAATGAAGGGCCTGCATTGCCCTTTGCATAGGACTAGGGTTACGTGAGGTATGAGGGAGGACCTACAAGTTTTGAGGCAGTTTTTAGCAGAATTTAATGGAATATCTTTCTGGAGAAGTGAGATAGGGCTTAAGGCAGACTTCCAGGTCCATTCAGATGCTGCAGGTTCTTTAGAGTTCGGAATTTATTTCAGGGGAAGATGGTGTACCGGCACATGGCCGGAAGATTGGCATAAGTCCGGTATACCAGGGATTTAACGTTCCTGGAATTCTTCATAATAGTGGATGCACTATGGCTATGGGCAGAAAAGTGATCAAACTCGGTCGTGACAACCAGGCAGCGGTTTTCATTGTAAAACAACCTTACGTCTCATTCAGAGAGGGTCATGACATTAGTTAGGGCATTCACACTGTGGGCTTTGAAATTTAACATTTTGGTTCAGGCACGACACGTTCCAGAGATAGACAAATGCTTAGCTGATGCATTGTCGCATCAACAGATCAAGCGGTTCAGGGAGCTAGATCCAGGAGCCAACGAGTTCCCAGAGATTCTGCCCCCAGAGTTTTGGCAGATTCGCGCAAAGACGCAGAAAGGGCAATACCCTAGCACCGAGGACTGATCAACTAGGTAGGGGTGCTCAACTTATGCTAACATGTTGCCATATAGAAGACATCTGCCCTGTGAAGGCCATGATTGTGTACATGGAAGTTAGGGGATAGGATCAAGGCTATTTCTTTAAGCATAGAGATATTTCGCCATTAACAAAGTACCAGTTCTGGAAGTTAACGGATATAGTGTTGGGCAGAGTTGGCCTGCAGGGATAACGTTTTGGCACACATTCTTTTAGAATTGGTGCAGCATCCACAGCTGCAGCCTTGGAATATAATACAGATGAAATCAAGTGTTTTGGTTGGTGGTCTTCATCCAATTATCGTAGGCATATTCCTAACACTTCCTAACGTCTAGGCAGGGGCCTGGTTTGGTTTTGTCTCTGCAGGTTCCTTGGTGACGGTGAGACAATGACAAGTTGTGATTTTGGGCCACAGCTATGTTTATTGGGCAGCGCATTATGTAGCTCCATCCCTATGGGGAAACAACCTGGGCCTTGGAGCCAGAGCCCACATCGTACAGAAAGGGCTGTGTGGAATGCTGTGGAGTCAGTTATGCAGGGCTGCGGCCTTTGGCCAATTTCCACCAGATTTATTGGTAATACATCTGGGTGGCAATGATCTGGCCAGGTTTTGCAGAAAGTCTTTAATTTTGGACATTTTGCGCAATCTGAGATGGTTGAAGGCCACGTATCTGGCCATGCGTATAGTATCGTCAACGATCGTCCCTCAGTTGGCATGGGGAGATGCCAGGAATTTTTTCCTTGTTAACACAGCACACAGGAGTATTAACCAGGAGGTTTGCAGAGTGGTCTGCGCCCGCCTTGGATCGGTGATTGATCACCAGAGGATTCGCTTGGATAGGCCTGAGTTTTTCCGGAATGATGGTGTACATCTGTCCGATTTGGGTTTGGATAGCTTCCTTAAAGACATTGAGGGCCTGGTTGCTGAGCTTGATAGGCTCGATGGCACGCATGGGACTTAGCAGGGCTATGCTGTGGTAGGTAGTGCGGATATAACAGGTTTTCTGGTGAGTCCCATTGCAAACTCAGGTCAGCTATAGCCCATCTGACCTCCCAGCGCTGTGGATCGTGCAATTACAGTGCTTGGGGGGGGGAAGATACTCTGGGGCCACAACCAGACCAACAGTCAACAAGGAGAAACTGGCTTAAGGTCCGAGAGTGGTCAAATTGCAGCCGGCTGGGTTCTCACTGTCTTTTAAGACCATGAAAACCTGGGGCCAGGGACTCGCCCATTTGTTGCTTAAGGGGTCCTTTGAGATCTCTACGGTTTAACCTGATTCTGTACTATGGCAAGCCCCCCTTTGCCAAAGGATGGCAACATTGATTATGATTAATAAAGTGTGGCCTGTGTTTTAATCCATAATTCTTGTCTCGTGTCTTTATTCCGGGGTTGGGAGGGCATTGGTTCACTGTGCCTAAGCTTACATATGCAAAACAACATGCACGTCTATGCCTACCAGTTCCCCTGGAATTCCTGCCTAAGGTGAAGAGACCTAATAAGCAGCAGGTTGCAAGCAGCTCTTCAGGGAATTGTACATTCCAGCTGCGCTTGCACTCATTTGCTCTGATCAACACCATGGTTAAAGGCAGCAATAAGCAAATTCTATTTTTAATCTATCTTCAGAGTATGAGAAACAACTTCTCTTTCTTCTCTTTCTTTATTCATAACCATTTTAAATTGTGCACATATATGACATATAAGTAAAATTAGTCGAAGCAACATTTTGCAAACAGAGCCATCAGTAACTCGAAACGTTCACAAGTGGAGACGTTCGTAAGTCGAGGTACCACTGTACACACATAGACATCCAAATGGATTTCTGGCCACAGTTTTCAAAGGCTGAAATCCTGTTGCTAAGTGTAGTATGTCACACTAGAGTAGGTCCATTGAATCAGTAGGGATTTGGGAAGTCAAGTCTGCCATAAGTTCCATTTGTTTAAATGGGCCTACTCTAGGTATAACTTACTTTATGGAACTTATGAAGGAGCTGACTTATCAAATTCCCACTGATTCAGTAGGTCTGCTCTAAAGTAACTTACTATCCAAGGCAACAGGATTTCAGCCAGCGAGTCTTACTGCAAGATAGACATAAATAAGAATGCAACCTAAGCACTATGTAACACAAATGTTGTATTATATTTATAGCAGACAATAGTAAACATAATGACAAATACCACTCCTTAAGGTGCATTTTGTATCATCAAAAGAATATACATACATAAACATACAAATGTCCTTTGGAATACCTGGACTGATTTCAGTATCACAGGATATCCTTTGATTTAGTAGAGAAGGATCTAATCTGTTAAACAGTATGACCTCAGCAAGACTCTTATTTAGGGCAATTCCATATGTAATTTTATTACACATATAGCTAGCATGCCTTTTTCAGTGGCTTAGTTAGAATTGCAAGATTGTAGACTTGGAAATCATCTCAAGGATCATTTAGTCCAATCTTCTCAAGGAGGGTCATTTGATCTCTGGTTGAAAAGCTCCAATGAATGAAAGTCCACCATCTTTCAAGATAGTCCATTCCACTGTCGTACAGTTCTTAGAAACAAGATGGGCTTGTTTTGGGTCTTGCTCAGAAGTAGCAGAAAGCTTGCTCCATCTTCATTGCAACAGCCCTTCAAATAACGAAGGAGGCTGAAGTGGTTAAGAATCTGGATACCAAGCCTTACAAGGAACGGTTGAGTTGAATTGCTTCCCGACTCTAAGCACAGCCAACTCAACTCAATTGTTCCTCATAGGGCTTTATCTCCGGATTCTTTACCATGGCAGCTTGTCAATGTCATTTTCAGAGGCTGGTCCCCAAAGCTGGACTAAAATACTCCAGGAGATGTTTCCATTAACTGAACATTGTAACTCATTTTGATAAATCTTAGAAGTGCATTTGCCCTATTGCACAATACTATATTTTGAAAGCAAAATGTGTTTCTCATGCAAAAAAGACACCAAAACCAAAAACAGTAAACCCCAGCATTTTTATAAGTGCTGTTGCTGATGAAAAAAAAATGCTGGTCTTTTCACTCGAATGTTTCCAGCAGGTTGTTAGTAAGTTAGTAAGGCCTGAGAATGTAGACAAAACACTTGCACATCATAAAGCTACTATCTGTTGTTTAGACCCTTACCCATCTTGGCTATTAAAATCTGGCACAGTAGGACAGGTCTGTGCTAGATGGGATTAGCACTGGATTTAGCCAAAATATGGAAGTTACAGTACATTCTTTTTATCACAAATGCATGAATAGGTGATATCATTATTAGCCCACTAAAGAATCAAATGAACAGCAAGCTTTTGTGGATAAAACCCCACTTCTTCAGGCTTATAAGCCAATATTTATGAATAGTGCAGGAAAATTGTAAATAGAAGTTCCAAAAATACATGGCAGATTTCTGTGTCAAGTCCGCTTTAGGTGAGTTTAAACCAAGACTGCAAACCACCCCTGTAGGCATGGTCTCAAACTCCACCTCTAGCAGTATGTTTGGAATTTTCCACCCCATTCTTCAGACAAACGTTTGCCAAGCATTCTGTATCATTCCTAGCCGCATATGCCCTCGTTACCTGTTTTTGAAACATAATGTTTCTTTTGGGTTGTGGGTTTGGGAAAAGAGCAACACAGTAACACAGCAGCCTCCATCAGGAGGTTAGGGTTAGAATTTGGTATAGCGATCAGGTTGCAAAGGCATTAGACAGGCATCTTTTTTGTAAATGTGCCTATGTTTCCAGCTATTAAATGTAGTGGAATCTGTTACTGGAAACATGAGGAGGACTGGACTGCATTTCTCTTCCCAAAACTATGACAGGTTATTTTCACAGTTTGAAAAGTATTACTGTTTTCTGATGCTCATATTTGTTCATTTGCCTCCCTACTCACACAGGTGGAAACTGGAAGTTATGCAGCATCTACTGTATGGGTGTGAAATAATTAGTATGAATTATTTGCCGAAAATCCTCTTCTAAGTATTTTAAGTCCATTTTTTAAAAAAAATTAAATCACATAATCAGTGCTGCCTTTCTTTTTTCCACTTCTATGAAGAACTGCCAGATCTTATCAAGGTAAATGTACCAAAATGTTCTTAGGAGTCAGACAAAAGGAAATAAAAAGCTTAGACAGAATAAATCTCAGAAAAAGAGAACAATTAGAAAAAAAATCCAACTATATAGAACCTTCATTAGCAATTATTGTCTCACAAACTAGGCATGTTAAGTGTTATTTGAGTACCTTTCTGCAGTAATGGAATAAAATAATCATATGTCTCTCCACCTACACTGATTAACCAAGAGGTATCTTGAAAATCTTCTAGGGGCAAATTGTTGTTTACACCATTTGTCTTAAAATGGCTGATAAGGTACTATTGCACAAAAACAGACACACATGATATGAATATTAATCATTTGTTGCTGTTCTTTAGAGAAGCACTGAATAAAATGTTAATAAGACATAGGCACATTCAAATATGAGATTTGATGAGAGATTATATTACAGTATTACACTGCCCACTGTGTGACATTTCAGAAACTAGAATACGAAATTAAGATGGTATCATTTTATTAAGTCTGAGCCTTTCAAGTTTAGTTTATGTGTGAAGGTAACATACCATTCAAAAATGAACTTTGTAGGGACATGCTAGGATTACCTTATCTAGGACAAATAATGATAATTTTTCAAAACCTCAAGACTGTCAGGTTTATTTTAAATAAAAGTTTTTTAAACCTGTCCACAACTCCCAACAGCTAGTGGACAAAGTTTAGAAGAAGAAAAATGTATTTATAACAACAACTTTTAGCTTTCCATTGCCCATCCCAACGGTCACCTTTGGGCTTCACAGCAATCATGAAACAAAATAATCTCATATTTATTTCCCTCTAGTAATTTAACCCTAAGCAAAATTTATACCTGCTGAGCCTTTTCAAGTATGTGTTGCTTGCAGATTTCCATGTCTACAGTGGATATACTAGCCATGTAGAATTTCCAGTCTAAGGTTGCCCAGACATGATTGCATTACCGCTTCTAGAATCCCACACTATTGGCTATGTTGTTTGGAGCTTCTGAGTGATTAAATTCTTCAACATGTGGGGATGCCCAGGCTGGGATCTGTTAGGATCTCACTGCAAAAATGCACCATGTTCCTGTTATTTAGTCCCATTCCTTTCATTGTTGCAGTGGTGAACAGATTGTTATGTGTCACACTTCAAGGATGCCGCTCTGCCATAAAGCATTCTTAATAACTTTTTGCATTGTACCTTAAGGGTATGGATGCAAAGAACATTTACCATGGTTGATATTCCAGGTAAGAGTGACTTTTGCAGCATGGTGAAAGAGCTGCTTGAAGATTTTTGACATCTTGGCTCCAGCACACCAGTAGCCAAAATCCTGTTGTTTAAATTAATCCTATTGAAGGGAGATGATAAGGGAGAAGGGTAAGATTTTCAGCAATTAAAGACTTTCTTCTTATATCAGTGACTGTTCAACTCTCATATAATCAGTTTCACTGTATACAAACTGTGGGAGCTCCAGAATAGAAGGAGGAAGTCTTTTATTACTAAAAATCTCCCTGTTGGTGAAGTCATAAATTTTCCACAGGTACAACTTGAACAATGAATTTTGAACATGATATCATTTTAAAAATCATAGTTTTTCCAATCCATGAAGAATACAATTTGAATAAAACTCTCCGTTTTCACAGAATAAGTCACCACTTCCCTTTCTGAAGCTAAGTGGGCATGCATATACATATATGCACATGTGCATGGGAACACAGCACAGCAAATACAACAACGCAGGTTGATTGGTGACAAAGACGTAAGCCATCCAGTGATAACACTACCAGTTCATGGAACAAACATTTAACACATTTTCCCAGTGCTATGCATGTTACAGAAATGCACAAAACCCACTTTAAAAATTGCACAATATTTCACTGAGACCCGGGGGGGGGGGGGGAAAGAAGCTGGCTTGTACCATTTTTGGACAAATCAAGATTTACAACCCTAGTTGGGGGCTGTCAAAAGTCCTGTCTCAACTCTTCAAGTATGGTGGTAGCCAGAGCAAAGTGCTCCAATCCCAATAAGAAACTTGAGGCAAAATATTTAAGTACACCAGCCAATTTAGTAAGAAACCAAGGAGGGAACCTTTAAAACTTGCAAATCCCAGCTTCCCCAGTAAAATTCCCAAACTGCTAATCTGCAAAACAATTCTATGAAGTAAGAAAGCTAGCATGGGCCTGGCAACTAATTAGGGTATTGTAGAGTGCCACATGTGGTTTTCCTGGAAAAATGTTGTGACTGTCCGCTCAGTATAATGAGCCCCTGGCCCTTAGGGAAGAAGCTTGTCCCTGTGAGGCTAAATGAGGTAAAGAAGCTAAGAGAGGAGGGCAAGCATGTAAACAAGTGCTTTGAGAAAATCATGGTAACATCTGACTTCCAGGATGACAGATCTTTTGTTGTGGAGTTTGAGTTCTCAGGGAAGGCAGGGATCACAGATTCTTTTAAATGTTTTTTTCTTTCTTTCATTTTTGTTATGCCTGCCTCTTACGATCTTGAGGATGACCTTGAGATGGAGAATGAATTCAGTGGACATCCAAAGGAGAAAGTGTTGTACTCACGGGTGTTATCAGCCACCTTCGAGGGACAAACTGGCTGAAAACATGCTCATGTCATGAGAAAAAAAGTGGTAGAATTTATAGATTTCTTTTTTTCCCTTGAGAGTGCCAACAAGCCTGTGGACAAGGGGGAGCAGTAGACTTTATTTTCTTGGACTCTCCCAAAGCATTTCATAAAATTGAAACTTATGTACAGATAGTTACTGGGATACCTCCCCCGTGATACCTCTCTTTGAGAAATAACTCTTCAACATAAGACATTTGGGGTATGACCTAAGCTACCAAGAATATTACAGATACTGTGAAGTAAAACAAGATTGTGAAAATAAACTCCTTGGAGGATGCACAAATTACATCTACATGTACTGTTTCTTACCTGCTACGTTACCATATTTGTATTTTTTTCAAAGGCTATCGGAATCTCTGTCACACTTGTTGCACATCTGCAATGATTGCTACACTATTGATTTTAAAATTCTGACATACTTGTGTTGTTTCCAGTGATGTCTTTGTTTTGCTCATCCTCTATCATGTGTCTTTTCTCCCATTCACTGCTTAATTTGTGCCCTGGGAATTTTCTGTAGCCTTAGAAACTTGTCTTTCAGATTTTAACCTCTCCAAATTGAACCCCTGAGTACAACTGTTGTCTATTTCCACTTATGTTTTCAACAGCTATACCAATCTTCATAAAAGTGAGCAAGAACATATGATAAAAAAGGAAATGTTTCGGAATTACAGGAGGTTATCAAGATAGTTGGTCACCATTAAGTTGACATTTGGTATCTGTCATTCTTAATTCAATAGCTGTCCAAAATCTTTCCATACCATGAAACTAGAATTTTTGCATCGTACAGTGAAATCATTTTCTTACTATCCCATTCCCAATATATTTTTACTTCACTTTAAAACATTATTTCACTGTAGGAAGTGACACTTGTAGGAAAGCAATATATTTACCATGTAGTAAAGATTAGAATTAAATAAATTGGTAAATATGAGTAACTAGACCATGTAGTTCCTTAGATTATTCCAGTGGTTTGTTTAAGAAACCAGGTAGTTAACAGTGCAACCTTATACATTTCTACTCAATAATGTCCTGTTGAATTTAGTAGGGTTTGATTCCATTTAAGTGGACATACTACCTAAATTGAGCTGTTAGTACAACTAGAGTAAGCCTACAGTACAAACTAAACTTTCAAAAGTATTGAATTACCAAATACCCACTGATTTAATGGTCTACTTTGGTTGGAAATAACAATTGAAATTAGGTTTAGGACTGCAACCTAGTTTTCTCTACAAATGGTTTACAAACCGGTCATCAGTCCACCAAATAGCCATCAAAGAGGAATTTGAGTAGAAGAGATAGAAATAAATTCATTAATTCCAAAGTTCAAACTTTTAATTGATGGTTGACAGTACAGTGGTGCCTCGCTTAACGAGCGCCCCGTTATAATCCGGATAGCGATTATGTTTTTCCGATTGCAAAAGCGATTGCATAACAATGTTTTGAATGGTAAAAATTCCTTTGTGATGATCGGTAGGCTGTTTCACTTACCGATTTTCGCATAGCGATTTTTTTCCAACAGCTGATCGGCGGTTCCAAAATGGCCGCCGGAAAAAATGGCAGCCTGCTCTTTTTTGGGATGGATTCCTCGCTTACCGGGCAGCGAAAATGGCTGCCGTATGGAGGATTTTCACTTAAAGGTAAGTTTTTCCCCCATTGGAATGCATTAAAGGGGTTTCAATGCGTTTCAATGGGTTTTTTTTAAATCGCATAGCGATGTTTTCGGTTAGCGGTGATTTTTGCTGCACCGATTAATTTCGCTATGCGAGGCACCACTGTATTAGTTTCCAAAATAGGGTATTCTAGGTAAGTAGAAGCTTTAGATCTCTTGAATCCAAATAATTTGATTCACCTATTGGGATGATTCAAAAAACAAACCACCTATACAAAGTCTGCAGAGAAGAGGTCTCACACACAAACACACAAACCTTTATGTGGCAATACAAGTAGACAGGATTTTGGAACAATCAGAGAGGATTTGCTACTTCAACCTTCCCGCTCAACTAGTTTTTAGAATTGTCCTCTTAGTTACAGTTCAGCACAAACTGTTTTGAAGTTTCTAGTTTCTTTCTAACTATACTCTTTAACGAGCATATGACTCTGAAACACTTGTAAGAAGATTCCACATATTGATTTGGAAAAGAGTTCTTCAGAAAATGCATGAATTCTACTGTGGAGCTTGTAACTCAATTTTGGGAGCCAGGAATTGAAAATACATGTTTTATACAACAGTGATAATGTAGCATTGTGACAGAAAGATTTATTACAGACATTTAGAGCATTGATAAAATGCCAAGATTTATTTATAAAAAAATCCACATTCATTATGGGTCATTTTTCCGCAGTATATCTACTGGCATGATGTTAATTATTCTTATTTGGATTTCATTGGAGACTTTGTTTCCATATTTTCCTTTATTATTTTGTTTTAATCAATGGGGAAGTATGAATTCAGGTTGAAGAACTATAATTATCAGCTCAGGTTAGAAATTAACCTATCATTATGCAGCCATATTTTGATAATACCTAGTAACAATTACATCAATAATTTATTGCTGATATATTTGGTGGACTAAGTATACAACATCTGTATTGGTAAGGAATCAAACAGCACTAAGAACAAATAGGGCATAGTCTGGAAATGTTACTTCTTTCAGCTACAGTACCCAGAATCTTAAAGCCGATATACCTCCTTGAGATGCTCGCTGAGATTATAGAGCTTTTAGTCCATTTCTTTGTCCCCTAAGTAGGAAGCCTCCTGACATGAGACACTGGACAGAATCCTACTGGGGTTTCTGTAAATTATGTGTAACTCACAGTTGTAGCTAACTGCAGCTAACTGATGAGGCGCCAGTGCACTTCTCAGTTGTGTGCCTTGAATTGCTCCCAATTATGCTACCAACATGGACACTAAGAACTATAATGGGTAGAGCAGCACCAAGTGCATATTGCTAGAGGGTGAAGTACTGAAATAACATTAAGTGACCTGAAAGAATATTCAACCTATGCTACATTTAACTCTTTTAAAGGATCCATCATATTCACAACCACAATAGATATTCCAGGGACGGGGACCTGTGACTCACTGTCAGTCTGACTTAAGTCATACTGGCAACTTAACTTGGACTCAACTTGGTGTTTTTTTTTTTAAAGACTTTGACTTGATTCACATTTCAGACCTATTTTTCTGAGTTGCATTTTCAAGTCCTCGTTCTTCCAATGGATACCTACAGGAGAGGCAAGCAAATGGTGGTGGTGGAGATAGCAACAGAGAAGGAGGGTTTTGGGGAGGGTGGGGGTGGAGGAATGAGGTGTCTTCCAAGATGTAACCACTGCCAGGCTTGGTGGCCCTGGCATTTCCCTCCTCGGGTTCCATGATTGGAGGAGGAGGTAATAGTAGTGGCGGCAGTAGCAGCAGAAACAGAAGGTTGCCTAGATAGACCAGCATGCACAAGAGCAGCACTAACACCCGGAGCCCAAGCCCACCACTGAGCCTGAGGATGCTAATGCCACCATCATCCTGGCACTGAAGGCCTGCCAAGTGAAGGAGGAAGAGCCCACAGCCCACTTCAGGGAAGGCTGGGGAAGCATGGGCCAGGAGCTCCTCAGAAGGCAGCAAGCCCAGCTCAGATGCAGAACTGGGGGCAAACTTACCAGCAGCTTGGGTTTTGGGGGGACTAAAATGCTAAATTCAAAGACTCGGACTTGGGGCTCAAACCCAAAGACTTCCAAATATCCCTGGGCTATCCTCTCCTTCACTTCTTTTTCTTGAATATTCAATGTCAAAAAATAGAAGACTTTGGACACTGTTGTACAAGCTACATTTAAGGGACAACTACATCACCATTTGCCTTTCATTTTGTTATGCTGTTGGCATGATCAAGCACTGTCTGTTTTCTGGGGTTGACATGTGAAGCAGCCTGGCCCTTTTCCACAGCCATCCAGACTTTTCTGGATTAAAGGCAGAGGCTGTAATTTTTGGGGAGCATTTGAAATATATCATTTTATGTTGGTTTCTGGCAGTGTAATCACCAAATTCATCCCTGGGGCACTAAGAGGTGGTTGGAGAGCAAGCAAGCGAGTGAGCGAGCGAGCGAGCGAGCGAGAGAGAGAGAGAGAGAGAGAGAGAGAGAGAGAGAGAGAGAGAGAGCAGTATTTTCTACCCTCAGTCTGGATAGGCACTTTTGCTTCACATCTGGAAGCTCTGCCTGAAAACTCAAGTCTCATCAGCATTACATAGCCTGGTCAGAGGAGCAACATGATGGGAGTAGTAATTTATATTCTGTTCTCTCTGAAGAGGGACGTCGCGGTCTGTTCTCAGCGTCCCTCAGTTTCCCATTTCTTAATGAAGGATGAAGATGATCTATCTGGCTGCAAGACATTTAGTTAGGGCTGCAAAAGTTATGGAGAAGAATTGAGCCATGTGTATGTGTGAGTTTGGAGCAAGTGGTTGCTTGCTGAGGGACAAAAGTGCTGTCTGGTTGGGGGTGGAGGGGAAAATAACAGAGAGTAAAAACTTGCTTGTGTGTGCTGTGGTGGTGGCAAGACATTTTTCTGTAGCTGTGTGAGAAAGGATACAGACTGAATGCAGTCAACTGACCTTTTTTTTGCTCCCTCCCTCTTCATCTTGCACATACATCAGTTGGAGGGAATTTGGGCAGCAGTGGAAGAACAAGTGGAAGAAAACCAGGATCTCATTACAATAAAGAGTTTTACCAGACTGTCAACAACACTGTTCTCCCATGGAATGTGTGTGAACAGAAAGATCAAGTTGGAATTTACACTCTTCAGCTCGATCAAAAGGGAGACAATTTGCCTACCTAGAAGCACCCTCAGCTGGCAGGTCAGGCAGCCTGGCTGTTAACTCAGGCAGAGGACTGAGCAGCTCACCATGAGGATTTCTTAGCTGAATGATTTATTTTTTTGTTTATTTTATTCAAAAATAGTTTTATCCCATCTTTCTTCTTAATGATCAACCGATTAACCAATAAAAACAAGTTCAATTGCTTTCCACAATTTGTTTCTAATCACTTAGTTAATCCTTTATGAAGCAACAAGTGTAAATTTTTCTCCTGACTGTCCAACAGGAAGGAAAATCTGAAAGTCAGGAAAAAGTCTAGAAGTTGGAATTTTCAAGGAAAAGTTAACAAACATATCTGAAGTCTTTATTTTCTTGCTGCTTTTTCTTAAATGTACAGTATGAGCAATATTCTTTCACAAGTGGAATCTACAATTGAGATACTTAATCCATCATCAAAGCAAAGCACAAGAGCTCACTGCCTCATAAAGAATCAGACCACAAGAATAGACAATAGGGTGCCATTTATTGGCCCTGATAATGGTCATTGGCCAACATCTATGGAGAGAGAATCTTCCTCCTGTCATGTCTGTAAAGCAAACAGCAAGGCATCAAAAGGCTAAGTAAGACTAAATAAAGGTTATGGTACCCATAACTGTAATTATGAAACACCAATTTGAAAAGGGGCCTCTCAGTGGCTAAAATCCTCTTGCTTATTGTAGTAATTTGCACTTGAGCAGGCCCACTGAATCAATGGGGATTTGGTGAGTCACTTCCTCCATATGTCCCAGTGATTCAAATGAGCTTTCTGCAGTTGCTAGTATTTTAGTGTAGTAAATTACATTAGAGTAGGCCCATTTAGATCTATGGAATTTATGGAAAAGGTGACTCACCAAATCCCATGGGCCTATTATAACATGGCTCACTATGCTAAGCAACAAGATTTCAGCCATAGATGCTCACCACAGGTCCTCATTCTCCAAAACAGTTTCAATCTTGAGGGAATGTACTGCCTGTTTATAAAACAACAGTTTACCTTTTCTCTTATACCTAAAAATATTCCTTAAGAAATGCTTTGAAATTTTAATTATTTCTTTGTTCCTTCATACAAATATTTGTTGGGGGTGGAACCTAAAGGCAGAAGAGCCAGAAGTTGGTTTGAGACAGAGACTAGTGACCTCCAAAAATTAGAATGAAAGTCCATTTATAGTATAGTTTCAGCTTCTGAAAGACAATTCGTAATACATGAAAACTCCATAAACATTATTAATTGGTGGTTTACACGTAGGGCAAGAACTTGACAGTTTTGCATTAAGGCCTCATAAAAACGTATGACAAAAAGCAATATGCCAAGAGGAACTGTATGAAGACAGAATTACATGTAGGAATCATTTCTCAGTATGAAAATATCATTCTCTTCCAATAAAAGTTAGCAAGCAAAAAGAAAAAAAGAACTGCTTAAGACAAGAACCCTTTCTCTATAGAAAGCTACTATATTGTAGCACATATACTTCTCCCTTGAATTGCATGGGTTTGAGCAGCATGGTTTGGATGATACATGGATTTTTTTCAATAAATAAATTAATATTCCAATAAATAAATACATAGTCAATAAATCCTGTGCTGCTATTTGTCTCTAGGAAATGTCCTGAGAGAGGTGGGTGTTGGACTTAGTGAGGCCCCTGTTGTGTGCTGGGGCATGCTGTACAGTTAATACCATAAACCCATCTGGGGTGTGTGTGTGTGTGTGTGTGTGTGTGTGTGTGTGTGTGTGTGTGTGTGTGTGTGTGTGTGTGTGTGTGTGTGTGTGTGAGTGTGAGTGTGTGTGTGAGAGAGAGAGAGAGAGAAAGAGAGAGAGAGAGAGAGAATCAACTATTCTTTGTAGTTATATAGTTATATTGGGGGAGTATAAGAGTAATACAGTACATGGATTTTGAACAACCCAGTGGTCCGGTGCCCCTAACTCCAGCATTGTTGAAGGCAAAAATGTACAATAATCCTCAAGTGGAAAAGAGTAAATGGAATGGTTGGCTCAGGCAAAAGACAAAATTGTTTTTACAAGCTCATAGCACCCATTTCTTACTAGAAGGCAGTTTGATTCTCCAGCAAAAAGTCAGGGTTTCTATTCTGAAAAAGTTAGTCAGCAAGGTTTATTTTTTAAATTAAAATCCCATATGAATTGAAGAAGCCAGCTGCTAGTTCTGGCTGACAGGGAGTTTATGGAGCAGGGAATAAAAATAGCTATACTTGCACAGTAGAACATTAAAAGCTACCAAAGAAAGGAAGTAATTCTCTTTCAGTACTGTACATTTGGAAATCCAGTCATGGTATAAAAATGTATATTGGCTAGGCATCCCAGATGGCTTAGATATAAAGGACTTAATTGTATTTCTCCCTCAGTTAATACTTGAGGCTCCTTAGAAACACATCAAGGATCCTATACATATTTAGGGATACTGCATAATTCCAAAAGCAGTCTTAATTTGATGTGGGAAATTTTAAAAAGTTTACCCAGTCACTGTCTCACTTATCTGAGGAACTGAAGATTGTTATGAGGACACTCTTATCACAAAGGAAATAAATGAAGGTGAACCTTTATTACTGGGCTTTACACACAGTTAAAGATAATTAAAAACTCAGGCAGCATGTTTGATATCTACATTCTAGATATAACTGATGCAATTCCTATGAGGGCTGACATAGAATATATATTGTACAATGGCCAGAATCCTACTAGGTATGTTTCATGTAACTTGCCATGATTACCTGTGGCTGACTGATGATGTGCCATGGCACCTACTAGTTATGTAGTCAAGCAGATACATTGAACAGTCATGTAAATGAAATGTGCCCTAGCACCTTATCAATTAACTACAATTAGCTGTGGCAGGTTATGAAAACTTATGCAAACATCTGTGGGACTCTACAGCTCATCTAGGACCATAATATGTATTTATTTAAAGAACATATAAAAGGAAATGCAATAACCTAATCCCAGTACATGCTATATAGAATAAAGCATACAAACTCTATAACATAGCAAACTTAGGGATTCATAGTGCATTCGACAGATCATGGAACTACACTGAGAATGGCAATACAGGAGAAAATGTGATAAAGGGGAGGTGGAATGAGTAAGAGTGAACAGGAGAAAAGTGTGATGAAAGTGATTAGAGATTTTGGAAATGCAGCTACCTGAACATTAATTAAGATAAAATTACATGTAGGAATCATTTTATGGAGCATTGATAGCATACTGGTTTGTCATCTTTTTTCTTGCTCACCCAAATTATTTTGATTTTGGTTATTTGTAAAACAAATCCTTTTCTTATATCTGTGAAAAATCCAGGAGTGCACTGTTTATTGGTAGAATATGAACATCTCTACCCTGGAAATATTTGAGTTTACACATTCCTTTGAGATGAAGAGTCCTGTCATATCTATTTGTCTAAGTACAGTAGCATTAGGACTGGAATGAGAAGAAGAGAATACAGAAATGCTTCTTGGATCAGTCATTTTTAACAGGGCTTTTGTGAGCAGTCTAACTAAAAGACATTTCAGTTTAGGAAAATACCGAAGCCAAGTTTTGTCTTATAATGGGCTATGTTTTCCCCTTAACAACTAAACCAGGGGTCTCCAAACTTTTTACAGTGAGGGCCACACTGGATATTTTCAAAGTTTTTGAGGGCCAAGGGGACAGGAATGTGTGCACACACACATATGCACATATGTGTGGCCACATGCACGAGTGCACACACACACATGCCTGCCACCCACACGCACGCACAGATGCCTGTATGCACACATGCATGCACCCCACCCCACCACCACACCACACATGCATACACACACACACACACACACACACACCCTCCACACAGACGAATCCCCACCCCCCATGCGCGCACACACATGGGCTGAAGGGAACAGGCCGGACAAAACAGCAACGCAAGCCAGATGTGGCCTGCCGGCTGTAATTTGGAGACCCCTGAACTAAACCATTGAAAGGTATATAATTAAGCCCTATAGACATTTATTTGGGAGTAAATTCCAAAGAGTTCAGTTTGTGAACTTGTATCTTTATTAATCAGTAAGATATGAAGCCCATTTGAGAATTTTTCCTGTGGTCAAGATAAAGCAAAGCAGGATTCCCCCCCCCCTTTCTCCATTACCCTCGAATATATGCTACCCTTGAATAGCAGCTACTTCACTGGTTCAAACTTTTCCAGCTTGAAAATCCCAAGACATGGGATTCTAGAACCTGAAGTCCAAAAAAGATGAACTTGTCAAAGCTCTGTTATTACATTCTAGAAGGAGAGTATTCAGAAGCAGCTTACCATTCCTTTCTTCTTAATTTATTTATTTTATTTTATCTGAGATTGCCCTGGAACTTTACAGCTTTCCCAAAGCTACACAGACTGGCTGTACCCTCACAAGGTACAGTGGGGAATCAAACTCCCAGACTCTGGCTCCACAGCCAAATACCTAAACCACAAAATCATGCAGCCAGTTTACCAGAGTACATAATCTCATTTTAAATACCTGCCTAGAAGGTAGTCACTGCAAACATAATGTTGCATCACTATTAAAGCTTAAAGGCAAGGCTAAGAGAGACTTTGGGGGAAACAATAATACCCTGGGGCACTGAGTATTTCTTGACTTAGGTTAAGAAACCAAGACTGTAAATTTGCACAGAGTCTGGCTCTTTTACTTAAATCTACATACTACTGAATAAGAGGAAATAGGACATAAAGCTAAAACAAAACATAATTAATTCCCTTTCACATCAATCTGAAGTTATATTTTCCCGATTTTTCTATGATCATTGAGTTTATGCAGCTATAAAATCAAAAGCAGGAAACAGCCTCATGAGGACCTTTTTTCTCACTAATCTACATAGGAAAATAGATTTTTGAAAACAATCTGGCTTTTTCCTCCTGGTGGGAACAGAGACATTTTTTTCTGGCTTGAAAATGGGAGTGTGTCTCCTAGGACTTTTATTCCAATATTAAAAGAAAAGCACTATTTCTCTAAGAAGTTGTTTGTTTGCATCTCCACTATAGAGAAAAGAATTTTTATTGGTTATTTCAGAAGTTATTTAAAAGAAATGCATATTATTTAAAGTTGAATTAAAGCTAAATTACTACATAAAGCTTCAAAAAGAGATCAACATAATTCTCATATTCTGGCATTTTATTTTGCTTTTGGGGAATTTTACAGATCACACTGTTGTGTCAGAATTGTGTGCAGTACAAATTCTTTCTCATCTGCAACATTGCATTTTCCTAATTGAAATGAAAGGGAAGTTGTGCACAATGAAAGATATATTGGACATCTCATAATTAATTTAAACAGAGATACCAGGAGGCATGTCAGTTTGTCAATATGCTTCTGTCTGCCCCAGACTTACTGCAGTCTCATGCTGAGCTTAGATATATGTGTCACTCTATACTCTTATTGGTTTTTTAAAAATCTTTATTATAAGGATCTTTCTTTCTTTCTTTCTTTCTTTCTTTCTTTCTTTCTTTCTTTCTTTCTTTCTTTCTTTCTTTCTTTCTTTCTTTCTTTGTCCTAAGCATTTTTCATCCACTTTGTTGAAATGGATTTATGCACCATTATATTTGCATAGGATTACAGGCTTAGGGGACATGGTGGCGCTGCAGGTTAAACGGCAGAAGCCTCTGTGCTGTAAGATCTGTAGATCTGCAGCTGTAAGTTCAAATCCATGCAACGGAGTGAGCTCCCGTCGCTTGTCCCAGCTCATGCCAACCTAGCGGTTCGAAAGCATGCAAATGCGAGTAGTTAAATAGGGACCACCTCGGTGGGAAGGTAACAGCATTCCGTGTCTAAGTCGCACTGGCCATGTGACCACGGAAGATTTTCTTCGGACAAAACGCTGGCTCTATGGCTTGGAAACGGGGATGAGCACCGCCCCTTAGAGTCGAACACGACTGGACAAAAATTGTCAAGGGGAACCTTTACCTTTACCTTTACAGGCTTACTCTTTTTAAGTCTACCTGATGTACAACAGGCTAGCTGGAAGATTCTGGGAACTTCCATAAAGTAACCTTTCAAAGCTCTGAATAAGATCCTCTGGCCAGTATTCCATTACCTAAATGTGGAGCAAAAGCATTCCCTCCATTAGCAGACTGCCCATTGAGTAACCAGTTATCTGCTCAATTTTGCAACCAGTTTGAGAGCAGGAAGCTGCCAGAATAGAAAGACACACACCCTTTTACTCTCCATTTAGGAACAAGAGAACATTAATCATTGATTGTAACAGGAGATTACTTCCAGGTAAGTATACATAGAACTGTTATATATATGTTGTTCTATGTATGTGTGAATTAACTTGACTGATGTAAATTAGGCCATCATTCTGTCCAGAAGTGATAATTTAAACTACTTTCGTGTATTGATCTCATGCATGCATTTTTCATCCTCATGCACCAGATTTTTTCAATTGCATTTAAATAGTTGTAGGCAGTTTTCTAGTTTGTAAGCCACCCTCGATATATTGAGGATTGGGGTTGGCTGAATAGCTCAATGAGCTAGGTGTGTACTTCTTGAGAATAGAGCCAGCCTGTGTAGCCTTAGGCAAGCTGCACAGTCCCAGGGTGGCCTCAGAACAAGGGAATGGTAAACTTCTGAGTACTCTCTAACTAGAGTACTTGTGTACCTAGAAAATCCTGGAAAGGGTTGATAGTTTACCACTGTGGTTAGTGTTAATGATTAAGTTTCATTTCTTGTATTGCATGGACCCTTTGAGAATTCCAATATTTTCACCATTCCCACCCCCACCCCACTGCCAACCAGACTATGTAACATTTGCTTCTTGGAAGTATGGCTTACTGAAATACAGCATTTTCTTTTTGTCCTAATGCATTACAAAAATTAGTAACCTGATGGCAAACAGAATACATTTGTTGGGACAATTTTTGTCTCAGTTTTTTTTTTCTGTCTGGGAACAGTGACCACAAGAAGAACCATACATGACCAGTGGCTGAAACTTGGTGACTCTATTTGCCACAGAATACCTACACTGTAGGTCTAGGTCTGTGTAGATTATGCAAATAAGGAGCCTCATGACTCGGTGGTTAAACTGCAGTAATGCAGCAAAAATTCTGCTCACAGCCTGAGTTCAATCCCAGGTAGCTAGCTAGATGTTCACTCAGCCTTCCATCCTCTGAGTTCAGTAAAGTGAGTACCCAGCTTGCTGGTAGTGGAGGCAATGTATAGTCAGCATAATTAAATTGTAAACCACCCAGACAGTGCTTTGATGGGTTGGTATGTAAGCAGCACACTTTGCTTTTTTGCTTTTAAAAATTATTTTAAGGGTGCCTGAGACTAAAATAATATATAGCATGTTTACAAGTAGGAAATCAGAACCACCTTTTCCTTGGGTCATACAAATGTATTCTATCTACAACTGAAGATGAAATTTAAGAAATAAGTTAGTCAGAGGATGGGATGCATTGCAACTGAGCAACGTACAGTGGTGTCTTGACTTACGAATGCCTTGACCTACGAATGTTTTGAGTTACGAACAGCTCCGTTCACAAAATCTTCCTTTGACTTGCGAACGGAGCTTTGACTTACAAACGGAAAAAGGCTGGGGAAAAGGGAGGGAAATTCAAATAGCTAACTGTAGGTGGCAACGAGGCTGCTTCTTTGTAGCTTTTTCACCCGGGCAGTTAGAGACTGTGCAATCCGAGAAGGCTGCCTGCTAAGGTAAGGTGCTCCTTTATACTTTTTAAAAACTGTTCTGGGTATTTTGGCAGTATGATTTTTGGCTTGGGGGGTTATGTTTCCATGCTGTAATGGGTCTCGGGGGGTTGTTTTTTGTCCCCCCCCCTCCATTTCCGATGGGGGGGGAGGTTGGTTCCTTTTTGGAGAGTTTTTCCCCATTTTTGATAGGTCTTGGGGAATTTGATTGGTTTTTTTGTCCCCCCCCCATTTCTGATGGGTCTTGGGGGGTTGGTTGCTTTTGTGGGGGGGGTTCTCCCATTTTAGATGTGTCTTGCATGCTTTTTGCTTTGTTCTCTTTGCATTTCTGATCGGCTCCATTTGTTTTTGCAATGCTTCATGCATGCTTCCCTTGCTTTTTTGCTTTGTTTTCTTTGCATTTCTAATCTGCTCCGTTTGTTTTTGCAATGGTTAGTGCATGCTTCCCTTGCTTTCTTGCTTAACAATGTTCTCTTTGCATTTCTAATCTGCTCCGTTTGTTTTCTGTGCTTTTCCAGTGGTTCCAGCATGCCTCCCTTGCAAATCAGAAAAGTTTTTGCAAGGGTCTGTGCTGCTTGGTTTAAAATATGTTGGTGTAAAATGTGTGAGTTTAAAATGTGTTGGTTTAGCATGTATTTTAGACTCCAAACAATCTCCCTCCCCCATTGTCTTCTCTCTCTCTGACTCCCTCTTTTCCTGCCCTTTTTTTTAAACCTAAATCATCTTTTAGGTTGAAAAAAGAAAAATTCTCCCCCTAGTGTTAACCGGTTTTGCATTCGTTCCTATGAGAACGAATGCTTTGACTTACAAACTGTGCCTTGACATAAGAACAAAAAACACCCGGAACGGATTAATCAGATTTCAGTGCATTCCTTTGGGAAATGCTGCTTTGACTTAAGAACATTTTGAGTTAAGAACACCATTCCAATACGGATTAAGTTTGTAAGTCAAGGGCACCACTGTAGTAGATGATAAGACTCAGCTGCCTATAACTGTGTGAAAGATGTATTTTGATAGAAGGTTGAAGCTATAAAGCACCAAACACAGCACCACACCTTTGGTGGGGCTCCCTGGTCCACTCAGTTTTAGACAGTTGTGACAAGGAAATTTTCTTCCCGCACTCTTACTTTTGTGACAAGCCAGATTCTAGTTGAAAGTATTGTATCCTACATGAATGTCCATGAATATGCTTATCAGCCTGATTGCCTGGGCATGGAAAAACTGCAAATTATTTTTTAAGTTTAAGTTTGGCATCAAGGGCTTGGGAGAGTGAAGTATTCTTGTCAAGAATGGGTTGGAGATCACGTATGATGTGTGTGAGTGGTCTCAGTTATGGACTGAAAGTGATAACTAGTCAAATTCAGTCATTTTCTGTTCTGGGTCAGTCCTGCAAGATGAATGCCCAGAAGCAACCTGCGGTATTTCTGATTTTTCAGAAATAAAACATTTTTTATTCCTCCTACCAAAAGGTCCTGAGGCTCCTGATGAACCACTTTTATTCTGAGGAAACTATTGGGGTCATGCAATGGGGATCATTTTTGATTTCCAAAAATTGCTGCTATGAAAAATTTCCACAAATTAAAGACGTCCCAGTCCCATGACCCTTGACAGCTTCCCTATGATGAACAGGATTCCAGGGGAGCCTCATGGCCTTTGGTGGTGGTGAATTGTAAAATTTTCAAAACAGCTGCCATCATTTTTGACATTATCAGACTTATGCAGTGTGGCTGTGGAAACAGGATTTCAGTGAACATTTATAATTTCTATGCTTCCCACTTTGTAAGCAAAGCAATCAGTTAAAGTGTTGTAAAACCACAACCAGCGAAGTAAGTATTGTCCAAAGTGATGCCTTAATAAGTCATCCTTATGATTCTTTGGAATAAACTCTAGAATAGAAAAGCAAACAATGTAGACAGATCAACTGTACCTTGTGACGTAATCGTATGAAAGGCTGGTAAGGTTTGAAATCATATCCTTCTTTTGCTGGCCATCCTTCCACGTTCAGTAAAATGCATCCAACAAAAGAAACAGTTGTCCACCACATAAACATCTTTTTGAGACCTTCTGGCTGAAAATCAAAAAGAGAGAGAAATATGATTGCCAAAATCAAGCACAAAATTCATTTTCTGAAAATTAAAAAAATAATAATGTAATTATTTGAAAGTAACTATAGGATGTACCTACACAGTGGAGAAGATGAACATAGATCTGCTTTGAGGTCACAACTAGGAATTCAGGTTTCCCCATGTGAATTTGCTTTAGTAATAATAGAAGAGCCAAAAGAGAAATGAGGAGAATATTAGCAATCAGCCTTATTTGCAGCTTGTTAAAGTAGCTCTTCTGTAGCCACTCAAATTTGCAGGAGGCATGGCTCCAGTAGAGCTGCATTAATAGGCTGCAAAGTGCTCATTAGTAACTCCCTTATTGCTCTGTGCTGGCTCCTCACTCTTTTTCCTCCCTTTAGTCTCCTAGGTACTCTAGCACAGTGGAATCAAGCCTTTTAAAAGAAAATGGAAAAGGAAAAGGAAAGGTAGAGGAAAACAAGCAATTTAAAAGAAGGTAAAAGGTAAAGGTTCCCCTTGACATTTTAGTCAGTTATGTTCTACTCTAGGGGGCGGTGCTCATCCCCGTTTCCAAGCCGTAGAGCCAGCGTTTGTCCAAAGAGTTTCTGTTGTCACGTGGTCAGCGCGGCTATACATGGAACGCTGTTTACCTTCCCACCGTGGTGGTACCTATTTATCTACTATTTACATACATGCTTTCGAACTGCTAGGTTGGCGAGGAGCTGGGACAAAGCGACGGCAGCTCACTCCGTTGTGTGGATTTGATCTTACGACTGCTGGTCTTCTGACCCTGCAGCACACAAAGGCTTCTGCGGTTTAGCCCGCAGCGCCACCATGTCCCCGCAATTTGAAAGAAAGTCTTGTTTTATTATGGGTGGTGCTAAAATCCATGCTTTAAAAACAGAATAAGAGCAATTTTATAAAACTTGTATGAATTGCAGAAAAAAACTCCAAGTTGATTCACATTGACTTTTACATAATGTTGTCACTGAAAAATAATGTGAAACTGACTGTCCCAATCCCAGAATATTTCCTGCATTATTTGTCAATATAGCCGCCTCCCAATAGAGAAAAAAGAGCCACATATGCTTCCTTTGAAAAAGTTGTTAGAATGCAATTGGGATCTAACATTTACATTTTAAATTTAAACGCCACACAGCACCTTTTCTGAAATGAGCTGAAAACAGTGTGCGAGGATTTCTTCCTGTTTATCTTCACAACACTCCTACGTCCTAAGTATGTGACTGGCCAAAGTTCCACAGCTAAGTGAGGATTTGCCCAGTCCCAGTCCAATACATTCACCACTACACTATATTGAATGATGGTGAATGAAGGCTTGCTAATCAACATTCAGAATCCATATCTGAGAACGAGAGAAAATCAGACACATAAGTGGTAAAATAAGAGAACTGCACTTCGAAGGAGAATATAATTAAAAAAAAAACAGGATACGAAAAGTAGACAATGGCATCTAAACTTTTCGTTATAAATTTATTCCTTTCTGATTGTCTGCCTACATTATTATTGAGCAGTGCCAATAAAAACTAGTATCTTATATCACCCTTCAAGCAAGCTTTTGCTTTAAGATATCACTTATGGGGCAAAACAGGGTGCCAATGTAAGTCCTGACATTAGCAGGCAGAAATGCTGGGTGCTGAGCCAAAACAGTCACATTTCTTTTCCAAGATTTACATAAAGACAAAATACTGCTTTGCTTTGCTATGATTTCTCTCACATAGTGTCACAAGATAGGGAACATCATTCACTGAGCAATGGAGATGTGTTTGCCCCTGTCTGAAATGGGAGTCAGGACTGGACTTCCTTTTCCAAGTCTGGTTTTCTCCTTTGAGGGGCACTCAGGTCACCATGTTTAAAAGTAGTTTCTGACTCCTTCAAATCCAGAGAAGGAAGAAAGGATGGGAAAGAATCCCTGCAGTTCAAGCACAGTAGTAGTTTTATCAGGGCTTGAAAGAAGTAAGGAAAATGTGAATTCTGCCAAGACAGGAGGTTGAGGAAGCTTTTTTTACCTTCTTGGAAGCCTGCTTTCAAATAAAGGTCAAACTTCATGAAATGTTGGTGCAATGATGTTAATGGTGATGATGATTATATTTTCTCTGATCAGAATTTTTATCACTGTTGATAAATCTGAAAATCCCTTTCATAAGTATTTAAAAAAAAGAGGAAGGAGTAGAAATTTCCAAAAAAATTGTCAGAAGAGATTTAGGATTATTATTCAGTTTATCTTACCAATCAAGTGACTGAGAATAAGTGAGTGTGCATATATTTTGCTGCACAGTCAGCTCAGTGGCAGCCAGCAGTCTCCCTCTGTTACCTCAGTCAAAGTCCAGAGGAAGACGCTGTAAAGTAACTCCTCCCACCGGTCTTTTTGGGATCAGAAAGGGTGGGAAGCTGAGGAAGCTGCAGAAGGACTTTGAGATTTGTAACAGAAAATAAAAACAACAAATGCAACATCCATAATGATATAATAAGCTCAAAAACATAACTTTTAAAAACATATGGAGAGCTGCCTCTCCACTACAGTATCTTAAAATGATACTAGGGGGAACATGCATTTTGGAGGAAGCAGCCAGGGTGCCAACACAGTTTTTGTTGTGATCACTTGAAAAAAATCCAAAAATCTATTGGGGAAAAATAACAAAATCAGCTGCAATGGGGGAAACACCCCCTTGAGAAACTGTTGACAAATTGCATCTTCCTTTAAAGTTTCACTTCTCGTAAATAGAGTGAAGTTTAAAAAGACATTTGTGTGCAGTTATAGCAATAATACTAACAAAAGTTTTATTACCCATGCCACAGAAACCAAGCCTATTGTACTGGGTTTTGTATGAAGAGCCCCTTAAGAGCCAATTTAAAGAGTGTTCCTTTGTATCTACAGAGATTCTATATATTAACCATGATATTCCACCAGCATTTCACATTGTTAAACATACATTGTTGCTTTCCAGTGATATCAATAAACATTTTTATCATGAATAACCAACAAAATGTCTCTTATGTTTGCCTCTACACATTGAAGACACTATGCTCTTGAGAAATCATGAAACTTTTAATGATAAGCATTTGTGGAAGTCAGATCTCACATGCAAGACTGAGTCTTATTCTCCCACTATTTTTCTGGGTAGCCTTAGTCAAGTTCCTCTCTCTCAGCTTCAAAATTAGTTCATTCTAGCGTTTCTGAGTCTCTTTTTCCAGGCAAACAGAATGTGCTCCCCTTTTGTCACATGGTGTTTTCCCACCATATAGGACCCCTGCAGGCTACCTAACCTCACTTTGCTCACTGCAGGCCCGCAGAGCATTCATGCTGGCCAGACTCAACATGCTCCCCTTAGCCCTTCTTCGGGGCAGACATAAGGGAATCCCACGCCAAGAAAGATTCTGCCTATGTGGAAAAGGGCCCCCTGAATGTCTTGCACATGCTTTTATACAGCCGATTTTATGAACAAATCAGGAACAAACTAATCTGCCCATTGCTGAAAAAGTTCCAAGACTACCCTTTCAATAGATTAGTAAAATACTGCCTATTAAACTACAACCCTTATACCACAGCACAGGTAGCAAAGTTTTTCCTAGCTGCAATGCATAAGAGGGTGGAGTTTGTCCCGATTACCAAATTTCTCAATGCACCTATCTCCCTGTAGTCCCTCTCATTGTTTTTACTGTATACTCTTTCTGTATTGGTTATATGACCGCAATAAACCTATCTGTAAACTTCTTTGTTGAGTCATAAAAGCTCATATTGTAGCATAGCAGTTACTCTTTAAGGTGCCACTGCTTTTGTGTTTGTTTTTTGCCTGGATATTCATTCTTGCAATGACTAAGATAGCTCTTGGAAAACTCTCATCATCAGTTTCTCTTCTGTGAAATGGGAATATTAATGACTTGCTGCACTATGTTGTTCTGAACATAGGTGACATCATTACTAGGATGGCTTTGCATATACAAAGATTTAACTTGATAAACAAGAGAAGATGACAAAACAGATTTTTTTCGGCACACAGGATACTAATGCAGCACTGTAGTGTGAGGTATTCTGTGTGTGGGTTTAGGATTAAGATGTAAAATAGATTTTACAGGCCACTAGCTATCTTGCTTACTTGAATGTCAAAACTCAAATTTCATTCCAGCTAGTGATGTTTAGCTATTGTGCTTCATCTGGAAAAATAATTGAAAAAAGCAAAAAAAAAAAAAAAAAAAAAGGTGTTCTTTTAAAAACAAACAAAAGTTCACCTACAGCTATTTCTTCCTCCTTTTTCAACATGAAACAATACAGGCATTTTATTTTGAACAAAAGGTTAAAAAGAAGACAGGCAACAAAAGCATACAAGCTATTTCTTCCTATAATAGTTCTTGAAACTCTTAATACAGCAACCAGGCAGACTATTATAATAAGGAAATAAATTGTCTAACAAAACTTTTTTGTAATTTCTTTTAATTAAAAAGTGTCTAAATGAGGTTTCTCAACTCTGCATATAAGCAACCATTTCCATAAATAATTAGCAGCTTGTTAACAACACATGCTGGCAAGCACGTCAGATAAACTCCTTCACCAGTATACCAAGATGTCACTGATACTGCTTAGATTATAATTGTCTCCTGCATTCTCCCGAAGTAAACCGTAATTAGGCCCTGCTCTTAATTCATACAGAGTTCCTAGTATCTCCTCTCTTTTTAGGTCCAGAACAACAAATATGCCTTTTAATTTTTTCCTAATTTGAGTAGGAAGTCTGAAATGATTTGCACTCCAATTAATCATTTTCTAAATCCTTTACAATAGTATGCAAAATTGCTCTTTTCAGGCTACTTTATTAAACAAAAAAAGGGGAGGCAAATGTTCTCATGGGGCCCAAGGAGTAAATGTGACGAGACAAAACCTATGACCTGTTTTCCACGAAGAATTGAGATGGGTAATGCCAAATGATATTAGATTAGTCAACCACATAGAGCACTAAACAATCTTCCAGGATGCACAGTTGATTAGACTCTTACGACTGGAATGACAGATCTTCATAAGGACAAAAACAGGGTTATGTTGTTTGCAATCTTTACATTTCTAAACACTGGGATATGTGGAAATCTCTTGCTTAAAAACAGGCTGGGAAAATTCTTTGGGTCTGGGGTCCATTTTTATGTCCCTGTTATCATCAAAGGATTTCACAGACTGCCAAAAACAAAACAAAAAGGCAGAAGCAAGTGGCCAAAATTCTACTTTTAAGTTCTGAAAAACTGTGCATGTTAAACATGGAGGTGGAGGGGGACAGTTTCTTTAAAAACGAATTTTAGCTCCTGGAGACATCTGACAATTCACCTTTTTTCCTTCCTGAGGAAAACCATTTTGTGAGCAAAGGGTCAGAGGGAGCCAAATAGGTCTTCCAGAGGCAACAAAAACATCCTTTGGAGCCACATGGGGCCAAGGACCTTTCATGTTTGGTCTTAATACTTCTCCTCAATATTACATATAATGCAAAATGATAGGAAACTCGCAAATCATGGTTAAATGCTAATTCATGTTAGGCAACAATGGTGTCTCCCTGGAGAAGCGGAATTACAGGAGCACTGAACTAATAATCGAAGAGAGGCACAGTCTTCCAAGCACTTCCTGATTTGCATCTTCATTGAAACGTTTTATGGAGTTAGAGAAATAAGATAAAATTGGGGAAGTGAGATTGTTCTCCTCTACATCAGCCATAAAAACGCTGGTGGTGGCCTTGGTAGAAAACAAGTCAAGTACAACCCATGGATTAGAATGGGGGGAGTCCTCACCATAAATTTTGGGAGGAGGTATTTTCCTGTCACAGCCATGGGCCTCCCTTGACAAAAGTAAAAAAAAAATTGCTTCCTGCTGTGAGCAAAAGTTGGAACAAAATGCTGAGAGTGTGCTGTCCCCTCAGCCGTCTAAAAGGGAAAGTCAAGATAAGGGAAAGGAGGGAAAGGAATCAAATATACATGAGACAGAGAAAGACAATGGAGGTAGAACAAGAGATAGGGATGTGTGAGACAGCGAAAGGGTTAGAGCTAGAGATGTGTGAGACCAAAGACGAGTTAGAACGAGGGATGCACAAGATGGAGGAGGGGTAGACACGTTAAAGGGAGAGGAGAAGGGGAGGAGCTAGGAGAAAGGGGAGAGAAGAAAGTGAACGTTTTCCTCACGACGGAGGAAGATGAGTGATCCGGTGAAACACAAAAGGTGACATTGTATGAGGATGATTGGGAAGAGAAAGAATCAGATGAACCTAAGATGTTTAGCATAGTGGTCCCCAACCTTGGGCCTCCAGATGTTCTTGGACTTCAGCTCCCAGAAATCCTGGCCAGCAGAGGTGGTGGTGAAGGCTTCTGGAAGTTGTAGTCCAAGAACATCTGGAGGCCCAAGGTTGGGGACTGCTGGTTTAGAGTACAGAGAAAGAGTGTAAGTGAGGGGTTGAGAGTGTCAAAGAAAGAACAAACATTAAAGAGGTAGAAAAGCAAATAATTGGAGGACAACAACGTGAAGAATGGCTAGTATTAGTTTATCCCAGGGGTTGAGGTCTTGTGAAATACGTCAATCAACCCAAACCTCTACAATTGAATGAGAAACCCCTGGAAGGAGAATGGCTCCAACACCCATGTTGTGGGACCATTTGTGCCATTCGAGGCGGACATCTGAGGGATCCAACGGATCAAGAGAAATACGGGAAGATGTACTGTTGAGAGAAGATTCATTGGGAAATCCGTTAATGTTGTTATGGGACTGTTCACCCCCAAAGTTATATTTTAATGATCCAGTTAAAATAATTAAAGATGAATCAACAAGTTGTGTTAATAAAGACCTTTTGAATGAAACTCCTTTATTTTCATTTCATTTACAAGAAGAGGAACTGTCTAAAGAATTAAGTGAGCCCCATCACACTTGCTCCCAGTGTCCAAGGAAGGGAAGAAACCACAGAACATTCCTAAACTAGGAAGCAGAGGAAAGTAGCAAAGCCAGCCATCCACTCCCCACCCACCTTTTCTGCCTTAATCTTGCAATATGTCAAAAAAGATTTTAGTTGAGTTAAATGGGACCTCTAAGATTAATCTGATGATACATCCTTACAATAGGAAGAATCTTCTCATTATTCTCTCCCTCGGTCCCAGCCTACATGTGTCCTGCTTTGCTTGAAGAAATGTCTTCCTCTGCTTTGAAAATTATCAGAGCCCACTCAGTGAATAGTATACACAGAACAAACAAGATATCATCAATATAATGAATAGTTCTAAAAATCAGTGCAGAATTAATTCAGCCTCATTTTGTGCTATTAATTTATTATAAATATTAAGCAACAGGAGTGCATGTGTGCACACACAGACAGAGTAAGAGTCCTAACTGAGAACTAGGACACAGTCAGAATTTCCCTTCTGACACATCTATTTCTTTGTATGTGAAGTTATCCTATTAAACTAAAGTGACTGATGAAATTGTCCAGAGTTTCTAGAATCAGGAAACCTGTGACACAGTGATGTCTTAAAACACTGAAAACCTCTGTTCCACTAAAATTTTCATAGTCTCCAGCAGTTCTGATTTACTGACAGTTGTAAGCATGGGTATCCCCAGGTTTGGCAGAATGCCATCTTTTGTGAATTTGGCCTGTTTCTAAATCATATTTGACATACTGCACAATTAAGGCAGATGCCATGAAATATGGCTTCAGACAGTCTGAAGCTCTGAGCTACAATGATCAATAACTGCCTTGTTTCTTGCTGCTTAAGGATGACACAGAAGTAGACATGCAGCCAAGAAAGCAATTTGCATAAGATTTCTAGAAAAATCTATTTAGGTTCAGCTAATTCTCCTATCTATTTTAGATCATTTATCTTTGCCACACTCCCGCAAGAAAGGAAAGCATTATCAAACGCATTCAGCAAGGGAAAGTAGTAAAGAACTGCATGTTTCAGCAATGCTCAAAATAATCCAGAGAATAAATTAAAACGTGCTGCATGCTGTATAGAAAATATAAACTTTCTCTTTCCATTTAATTTATTGTGATTGGTATCCTGAAAAAGAATGGGGATCCTGTTTATGTTCCCGCTAGGGATGTGCTCATATCTTTGAATAATTGTGTAAATACAGACTGAATGATTATTATTCATGCAGTCCCATGACAACTATGGGGCAAATAAGCACGAATGAAGCAAATAGGTATGGTTCTCCAGAGGGTGAAGATGCACCTTACATTGTTTCTTCATAATCCATATGGCATTCTTGGTATAAAACATGGAAAAATTAAAAGCATGCATTGCGCAAGCAACAAGAAATTGAAACTACTATATAGCATTGGAATGACTGAGCTAGTGCCAGAGGGGTGGGGTGGGGTTGAGACTTGAACCATTCAATAAGGCCAAAGGCTTCTGCTGGACAGTCCATCTACTAAAATCCTATGGAGGCTCTTTCTACTTAAAATGTCACCAATTTTAAGCAGCTACTCTTTGCATTTTATTAAACGCTGCAATGATTTGGAAGTGAGAGAGTTCCATCAGTATAGCATATATCCTGTGTAGAGATGGGCACAAACCGCCAATTCAGCAGTTGGTGTCGTTTTGGCCCTCTGGCCGCACAGCTTGGGTGCCCCAGCTTTCCAGCCCCATGTCCCCTGGGAGGCACCCATTCACAGGCAGCAGGGCATCCTCTGGCGTGCACCCACTTCCCAGCCCTACATCGTCTGGTGGGCACTCACACAGAGGCAGCATAAAGCTACACTACTTCCTCCGAGTCGGCGCCCACTGGAGGAGACAGGGCTGCTTAAGCCATGCCACTTCCTCTGAGGAGGCAAAGCTGGGAAGCCATCCTGATCTCTCTGAGTAGGCACATGCTGGAGGAGGCAGGGCTGGAAAGCCATGCTGCTGCCTCTGAGTAGGTCGCCCACCAGAGGAAATGGGGTAGGAAGCTGAGGCACACATGGAACATCTGTGTGGCCAGAGAGCTGAACCAGCACAAACTGCCAAACCACAGTTCATGCCTATCTCCGATCTTGGACTACACATTTTTCCATTCTTTGAAACAAGTTACAGTAGTTACTCAGCTGAGGGCTGTCTCTGTTTACATGCCCCTTTGTGGGCATTCCCTGTAGTTGGATCAGAACTTCGCTTCAGGACAATAGCACCTATTTCTCCCCTTCCCCACAACTTGGTTTCTCTTTCCTTGTGGGTGTGGTAGTGCCATTGTTTAAGCCCATAATATTTGCAACATGCTTCTCTTTTTTCTTATGTTCCCAGTTCTGGAGGTGGGCAAATAATTATGTCAAAAATAAAACTGATGTGTGATCCACCATCCTAAGTATAGATATTTGAGTTTCCACTTTCATTGGGATTGTTTTCTTAATGAACATCTAGAAACAACAAATCTCTGGCACAGTCACAGATAAGAATCAGGTTGGGGGATACAAGATGATCTGTGATCTGTGTAACATTTTTCAGGCAGGGGATCTTTGTAACATTGTTCAGAGGCCACTGCACATGCCTTTCTCCTGCTGACCTCTGAGCCAGGTTGAGTATAACTGTTTTAAGGTATGTGAATGAAGTTTAGGCTGACATATATATTTATTGTATTACCAGATTCAACTATTTTTAAAATAGAAAGTGGGAGTGGGTCAGATCTCAATTGTTCCATTCTGAGACAACATCAGTATACAGTACTCACATCAGATTTGCTAGAGATTTATTGGAGCATTTAATTCACACAGGGTCAAAATTTAAGGGAATGTCACTTCCCTTAAATCAGGTGCAGGATCCCAAATACTTATTTTGTTTGAGAATGACATCTCTTTTCTCAGCCTTTTCCACTTTGTGTTTTTCTGGGTGACAGATGGATAAAGATTAGCCTGTCTTGCTTAGACCCTTTCTAAATTTAGATGATCAGCAGGTGTCAGAGATGTGTTTCATTTTGGAGGGGAGGGGACTGCTATTCATAGAATTCTCCAAGAATTCAGGGAAATGCAATGCAAAAACCCAAATCTGCATACCTGTAGGTTCCATCCATTCCAAGGCAAGCTTTTGTGTTATTTATCTGCATCATCAGCTTTTTAGAACATAGCTTCTTGCCCCGGTGCTTCTTGAGATTCGTAGTCCCACTACCCATTGGGCTCTATGGTGGGCATCTTCCAAAGAACTACAACTCTCAGGAAGCCCTATGACAGTCTCTCTGTCTCTGTCTCTGTCTCTGTGTGTGTGTGTGTGTGTGTGTGTGTTTTGTTTGTTTGTTTGTTTTTTACAAGTCAACAAGAGGAAGAAAGACTTGTGGGCCTGATGGTGCCAGTAAGTATTTTGAAACCTCTCTCTAACAGGATGAAACCTATAGGTGATCAGACTTGGGTTTGTGGGCTGTAATTCCTGAAATTCTTGCATAATTCCAGAAATCCCAGTCCAAAAGCATGAAAAAGCTCAACAGTACAGGGGTAATTTGTCTCTGTGGTTATGAGTTATGCATAGCAAAGACAAGTTTGGACTCTGGTTTGTGCCCTGATTTTTCTTCCCATTGCAACTTCCCCTTTCTTTTTTCATTTCTCTTATCCTAGATTGTCTTAAGTTCCAGCTACTTCCTGGTATCTCTGGGCCTTCGTTTTCCACTGTATTCTCCCTTGTTTATTGTTTATTATTAGTATTATTGTTTTCTTTCTGCTCTTTGTAAAACCTCTACTTTCCTTTCTCTCACTACTTTCTTTATTTTGGCTCCCTAGTCTCTCTGTGACTTCCTTCCTATTTCCTTCTTTTCCACAAAACGACTGAAATGCCACAGTCAGGCTTGTGGTTTCTGTTACTATTTTCCTGACTGGCTAAAGATAAAGCTCCTGATGAATTGCTGGTATGTTTGGGAATCCTGGGGTGCAGGACTCTGATGCCATCATTCAGCATCTCACACCATTACTAGCCCATTTTAATTGATGCTCTGATTTCAATGAGGATTGTGGACATGGTAAACAATGGCTCTGTGCCATGCTGAGACAATTTGCTTGTGTTTACTCAGTGTGGAGATATAAATGCAAATTTTCCCATTTATAATCCAATACTGATATAACAATACTCCAGTATGCCACGAGCATGGGGGAATGTTAATGCACAACCCTGTAGGCAAGGCCTTGAATCATCCTTAATCCAAAAGACAATGTTTATGCTTATCAGTCACAAATATATCCATCCAAAGTATTTATATTTATCTATTTTAAAAGTTCATACACCATCTTTCGATGCAAGACCTGCCAACTGGTTAAATCCTTCACCCAGAGTAATCAATTATCTCATTCACAGTACTACTATTTTCTCTGAATTATATTTCCACATGTTCACCTTCAAATTTCCTAAACCATCCAAGAAACTGCCTAAGGGCAAAAGGAAATGATGCAGACCCAAATTTCAGTTCCAGGGGGTCTGAAGTAGCAACAAAGAACACTACCTGCTGCTACACATGCAAATGGAATTCACAAAATAAGAACCAAATTATGAGAAATGAAATACAGTATGTTCACCTATGACCTTGATTTTTGCTACTTGGAAGTTGAATAGACATTGGTTAGAGAAGGCACATGTCCTTCTATAGTTCCACTAGCCCATTCTCAAAGGGGTCAGGAAGATCTTCTGATGTTATAACATGGTTCAATATATTTTTTAATTTGAGTTGGGGGAGGAGATGAGAGTACCTGTGTCACAGGTAAGAAGTGTTTTAGAACTTGGCCTCAGAAGTTAAAAGAGCTGCACAAATCCACTCATCCCAAATGAAAATGACACAAGCCTATTCAGATATTGAGCTTGAATTTGTGTAGGGGTCAATGATGGTGGAAATCCATGTAAGCCTTGCCCCAAGCCCTCCTCATGTGGAAGTCTCTCAGACCTCTGTAGGTTTAATAACAAGGTATGCAGCAGAGGCTGTAAGAGTGGTCAATAAAATGTGCTTTCTTCACTTGCATGATCAGGAGCTCTGTTAAGGCAGAGTTCATGAGTGCTGTAAGGGCATTAAGTCTCCACTGCATATGAAGATCTGTGACCATTCTGGGTAGAAAGGAGACTTGAGTTTGGTCCTTTTGTGTATATCCCCATCCCCACCACCCATTGATGCATGGATGTAGACTTAATACCTGAACAGAGCTACTTTCATATACACTGGAGGAAATGTCCCTGGTGTGCTGGAAATTGTCAAAGACTAGCATGTAAAGGAATCAGGACAGCTACTTTCCTCCACTTTATTTTCTATACTGCATATATTCTCTCCCTTCTGTATAAACAGATCCTTTTAAAATTATCTGACCTTGAAGGGTTCCTCCCCTTCCTATTGGTCCAAAAGAAAAGAAAAATTTTACATTGTACTCACTCTTCTGACTTCATCATTGCGTGTTACCTTGATAAGCACTTAAAATGTAAATTAAAAAACTTCTCCTTTAGGACCAAGTCTGCCTAGAATCCCAGAGGTACAGTTTCTGTTTGTGGCTCTAAAAATATTATTTCGTGTTTTGTCAAAGTCATACCAAATGTGCCTTCAAATTTATTACATAATGCAATTGTCAGGATGATTATTTCTTCCTTTAAAAGCAATTGGAAGGGCTTTCACTTCCTTCTTAAACAATATCTGATTTTTATTACTGGTTTATTATGGGCAACATCACTAGCATATTAATACTACCTTTCCTTAAGGACCATGTTTCTAAATAATAGAATCAAACTGATTAGATTATTGAGCGGCTAAAATAACTTCATCTAAAATTCAATTTGTGTCATTTCCATTGTGTCCTTGAAAGTATTACTCTGGATCATCCTCTGGAACACTACACTGTACCAGAACTTTCTCTTACTCCTGAGCTGACAATGCATAGCAACAAAATTCTGAGAAATGTATTTTGGGAAAGATTTTCATCCTGGAACAAAGTTAAGGAGAGGAATCCACCAAATGGTAAATAGCTGGGAAATGCCCTTAATGATGTGCATTCTTAGGGGAAAGCCTGTTGGAGTTTTTATAACCTTGCATGCTGCCTGGAGAAGGAGTGGCTGGGAACGATCTTTCTGGGTTGGGGTGATTTTCAATCTGTCAGTAACCAATCACTCCTTCCGTGCCTCTGAATTTCTGCTCAGTGCTTTTTCCTTCTCTAGAGTCTGTTGAGGTTTGGTGTTGAAAGCAGTCATGTTTGTCAGTTTGCTGTTTGATCTGTTCAACTGTAAATAATGAAACCTTTTATTCTTTCTACAATTAATATCTAGAATGAGTTGTTAAGACAGTAAGTGCCGGTTGATGAGGAAAAGGGGTGAATTAAATTGGGTAACTTTAAACTATTCTGCTCTGTGAATCCCTGCACTTCTCCTATGCAGCTAGAGAAATTTAACAACAACAAAAATTAAAATAATTCAAAACCCTGCAACAAAGCATAGTTGACCACAGTGACTTATTTGTTGCTCTGATATAATGGATACAGGTATTAACACATGCTTTTTGACTTTATTCCATATACTCCATTCTACAACAAAGATAGTAGCTGAACTGACAATGCTACAACATGATACACTGGGCTTTTTTATTTCACATCAAAAGATATTCCTCACTCCTGCATACACCACTCCTGAAAAGAACTAACATGGGCCGTATGGAAAGGAATCCAAAGAATAGTTGCTCAACTTTTCATTTGTATTGGTTTAGGTTGTCTTGACTTGGTAAGACACTTCAACAAGGAATTTTTAAGGCTTGAAAGATTATTTGCTTCCAGGCAAGAGCATGGTGGTCACTATAATTTGTGCAATTTGTGTAAACTGTTTCTGTATAAAAGTGGTGTCCCATCTCTTTCAGAAGCAAAGCACAGATCAATAAATTGTTGAAAGAGATGCAAATGCACCCCTCTGATGTTCTTAATCCTTAGAAATCCAATTGCCAATATTGTTTTTTGAAATTTGTGTTAAACATTATCTGTGCAATTTTGCTTAATTTGTACAACAAATCATTCACATCCACATTCCCTTTTTTTATTGAGAAGTCTTAAAAAATTATTCAGCCTCTGAGTGAGGAGAATAATTTTGTACTTATTTTGTCCTCATAGATGTGGATCAGATAAGTCAGATTTTACACCCCTAAAGCAATGGCCCTAATATATAAATTAATCAGAACTAAAATGAAATTGGGTCTGCAGGCATCCAACAACCAGGCACACAAATTTGTATAACTGAAAAAGATGACAGGATAGAGCTACAGCTGATCTCTTTTAGCTAAAGGTACTCAATGGATGAGAGATTCATATAGAATGAAGAAATCTGATAATGGCTACCGGTAATTTTGTTTTGTTTTGATCTTGAACCCCAGACCTCTAAGGGCATAGTTAAGAGTGCACCACCATGACTAATTGCCCATTGCCATTCTGAGTTAAATGATTTACTAGGAACTAAATACCTAAATTTAATATAATTCCAATAAAGCTGAATGAAGCTCTGCCTTTATTTTCATGGAATAAAATTACAAACAAAACAAAGAAAGATGTCAAAGCTAGCACCCCAGATTATTGATTCCTATCTCTAGAGTCCAATTGACCTAAATAGGGCAATGATTTTGCCCCAGATTCTTTCATTCCTATGACACAGATTTAAATAGAGTGTAATGAAGAGGGAAACACTATAGACTTAACCCCTTCTTATTACGCTGTTGAGATAATAATCTCACAGCCAGCTTTTCAATGCTGTAGGGAAAGAAACGAGATAAAGGTATTATCCTTCAGAGGCCTCAAAGGAGTCTTTTTAATAGAATTGACTTGTGCCTGTTGATCTCATTTTCCCATAAAGCTCCATAGTTCAATCTCATGAAACTGTGATGTTTACCAGTGTAGATATTTGTTATCAGAAACACTAGGTAGAACATCTACAGTCACAGCTCAAGAAACTGCTTTCTTCTCTTCCAACCTGTGTTTTCTTTTAGTGCTACGTCTATAATATTGAATGGTGGCACAGAGGTCAGGCCTACGAGGCATTATGAGGAAGTAATTCTAAAGGAAGATTAATATTTTCAGTTATTTGATTAATATTCTGCCACGTTTATAGGGATTTTTGAAAAAAGGGTTTGGCTCTTGGTGGAAGGCAGGGGAACCCATGGACTGAACAGAGGACAGTTCACCCTACTAATTGTCAGCACCACCTCCCCCCTCACCAGCCACCCAGAATGGAATGGATGGAATTTCTCACATTTGAGATTACAGTGGTACATCGACTTACGAACGCAATCCATATTGGAATGGTGTTCGTAAGTCGAAATGCTCGTAAGTTGAAGCACCATTTCCCATTGAAATGCATGGGAACAGGATTAATCCATTCCAGCATTTTTAAAAAGTATCTAAAATAAAAATAAAAATAAACAGAGCAAGTCCCACGCTGGAACTGCAAAAAATAAATTCAAAAACAAAACAACACAGCACAGAAACATAACCCCCCAGTCCAAACCGACCCTCCAAAACCCACCCACTTAATGTGATGGTCTCCTCCGAAGCCCCTATTCCCCCAGGCCTTCACAAGGTTCACGCTCTTCTTCCTTCTTCGCTGCCACCAGGTATTGCTGTCTCAATACCATTCACTCAAGGAGACATGTGTACTTTTGAAACTTAACTTATTTGATCAGGGAGGGTAACATCTGATTAATATACAGTAGAATGGAACGAATGGAATTTCTCACATTTGAGATTACAGTGGTACCTCGATTTACGAACTCAATCCGTATTGGAATGGTGTTTGTAAGTCAAAATGTTCGTAACTTGAATCACCATTTCCCGTTGAAATGCATGGGAACAGGATTAATCCATTCCAGCATTTTTTAAAAAGTACCAAAAATAAAAATAAACAGAGCAAGTCCCACGCTGGAAATGCAAAAAATAAATTCAAAAACAAAACAACACAGCACAGAAACATAACCCCCCAGTTCAAACCCACCCTCCAAAACCAACCCAGAACAATTTTTTAAAAAGGAAAAAGCAGCACCTTACCAGTCTGAAGCGTCCTCAGCCTCCCGGGCTTCCACTGCTGCTGTGACCGCCGGCGGCGGGAGGCTTGAACCTGGCAGAGGTGCTTCGGCCACTCGCCTCCGTGGGCCGATGGTGGGAAATTCAAATGGCAGAGGGTGGCGAGGAGCGAGCAGGAGGTGAGCTGGGAGGCGAGCAGCCAAAGAAACACGGCCAGCTCAAGCTTCCCGGCGTTGGGCAATCGCTGCCTCTGCCGCCGCCAGGGGTGAGCAGCTGAAGAAACCCGGCCAGCTCAAGCCTCCCAATGCTGGGCTACCACTGCCTCTGCCGCCCCTCCTGCTGCCACCAGAGCACCCAGGAGGCTCAAGCTTCCTGGCTCTGGGTCACCCTCACCACCCGCTGCCCCCACCAGAGCATCCAGGAGGCTCAAGCCTCCTGGCTCTGGGTTACCCCCACCACATCCCTTTCCCTAACCATTGGGGCGAAAGAGCTACAAAGAAGCAGCCTCTTCACCACCAACAGTTAGTAAATTTAAATTTCCCACCCTTTTCCCCTGCCTTTTTCGGTTCGTACGTCGAAGCTCCGTTCGCAAGTCGATGCAGAATTTTGCAAGTGGAGCTGTTCGTAAGTCAAAATGTTCATAGGTAGGGCGTTCGTAAGTTGAGGTACCACTGTATTTCTGGGAGGGGGCATTTTAGATTAAAGGTATCTTCTTCTCCCTTCCTTATAAGGGTAGAACTCAGGGTCATCTAGTGAAGCTGAACAGTAACAGATTCAAGCCAATAAAACAAAACATTTCTTCAGACACAATGGAAAGTGTTGTGGGGAGTCTCAGCTTTTGAAAAATAGGGAAGAATTAGACAGATTGATTGCCTCTTTGTGACCAACCATCCTGATCTTTTGTGCTTGCTTCCTGTGTTCTCAGTTTCACACAGCGAAAAGATGCTAGAGATATTCTGTGCAAATTGAACAAACTATGAAGTAGGATTTTCTCATTCTTGGCAATTTTTCAAGTGTCATCCTGATGAAATCCCCTGCCAGGGCAGTTCCCTGTACTAGTGAAATCTCATAGCTTCTAACAAAAACGAAAGCCTAATCTTTTTATCTATCTCCCTCCCCAAAGTTTTCACCAGCTCCAGCTGGAAAATTGGCAGATTCTGCACAGCTTAATGCCTTCCCTAGTGAATCCAGTCCAGGAAAGATCCCATTTTATGCAGTAACAGTATGAACCCAGTGCAGTCTTGAGCTTCTTCTACCATTTTTAAGTGAAGCATACAAACAAAAGATGCCGCTCTTCACAGGAATTGTACAAACCTTGTACAGCTTGGTGTATCTTCCAGAAAAGAATCACCATTATCATCAGCACCAGCATCTTAGAACTGCAGAGCTAGAAGGAACCCTATTGATCACTGAGTCCAGTCCCTGTCAAGGAGGCACAGTGGAGAATCAAATTCTCCACAGTCAGATACCTAAACCACTGAGCTACTTAGCATAATCTTAAGTCTTCTAAGAAATTTGGTGAGATGGAACTGCTAGATAGCTCAGAAGGTTGGGGGTTGGATTCTCCACCTTTCAATTAGCTGGATTCCATGAGCTGGACTCCATGATCCACAGGGTCCCTTCCAGCCCTGCAGTTCTTTACATTATTTCTTATAAGATTCCTTAGGGGTAAATTATTGTATGTAGAAACCTCACTGTAATAGAAGGGGAAAATTTTTGTAGTTTCCCACTGAAAGTGAAAGTCTGCCAGACTCACTTTCCTTGGTGTCTTGCTGTTATGCTGGATGAGATACCTCTTGTGATGGCTGGATAATTGTTGATAGACATTCATTTTCATAATTCCTATACATAATTCATGGTTCTTATCAGACTATTAGAAGAATATCATACAATATATTATTATGAGAGAGAATTCTTATATAGAATAAAAATTTCAATAATAGGAAACACAACAGGATCAACAACATACAATTTGATTAACATTCTGTAGAGACTTGTAGGGGAGTATAGATAAATTATATGCATATACATAGTCACCAAGGACTAACAGGGCCAAAAAGCTATTTTTGAGATGTTCTGGCAACTCTTCCATTCAGCCATGTGTAACCCTGTTCTACCCTTAGGCAGAAGACATCACAAATGGAAATGCAAAGTTAGGGTGGGTTATTTGGAAGGTTTAGATCTAAAATAAAACACTGTCTTCCCACCATAACCTTTGCAATGATTAAGGAAATAAAGTTCAAAAGAATAAACATGTACTGTACACTTGAGATGGGCTTTGTCTCTTTTGTTGCTTATATTTTAAAAAAGCTTCTTTTCAAGAAAAATAAATACATCAAAACAACAAAAGTCAAATTTTTAACATGTGTGAATGTAGCATAGGAAGAAAACTACAAAGAGTCTCACTTGCTAAGCCTTCAGTTACAAAAGCAATATTATACATTCTGTAGATTTCTTTGATCTGTTAGCTGAAGAACCACCCCACATTCTAGGAATACGTGGAAAACATGGAAAGAATCTTGAAGATGAGCAATGTTCAGCGACAGCTAATTCTTCATGCTTAGTCTGGCTTATTTACTCAGCATGAGGTTAACATAAAAAATAAATATTTGAGCAAAAGTGGAAGGGTTCAAGAGTACACATGCCTCCCACACCAATCAACCTTGGGGTGATTTTCTAGAACCACCTTATTCTTGGAGGATAGCCATGCTACAGACAGCAACAATGACAATTCCATTGATGAAAGCGGAAGATTCAGGGGCTTTGGGAAGAGTCTGTCCAAAGAGCATGAAACTCTTTGGTGATAGTGAGTCTCAAAGCAGGGAAGAGGAGCTCCAACAGTATAAAAAGGGGGAGAGAGAACAGAAAGGAGAAGTGCTGGTGGCAAAAGGGCTGGTGGCAACAGGCATCTGAGGAGGAGGTTGAAGAGGAGGAGACATGGGTGTAACCCCCAACAATGATCCCACCCCAACAATGGTGAGGCAGTAATGGAGGTGGAAGTGACAGTTTGGCAACCTGCAACACTTGGAAACAGATGTTGGAGCTGCTGCCGAGCTGAGGCTTCAGCAGCATGGCTTGCCCTTTGCCTCCCCCTACGGATAGCATGAGATCTTAAGGTCTCTCGATAGTTGCCATAGAAGAGGGGGAAACACCAAGTTATTTAAGGGTGTTCCCCCCCCCTAGCCATCCTCTTCTTTTTCTGGCTCTGAGAGAGAAAGAGAGTTCCGCTGCTGGCTGCGATTTTGACTGTGTCACCAAGAGGATCGAGTGTTCCTGAGGGAAGGGAGGGTAGCATCGGCGCCCTCCCAGGGTGCTGTTATTAATTATTATCTACTTATTAATACTCGACTGCTAAATATTTAGACAAGTACCATCGATTGTAAATAGACTGCGAAGCACGAGGGGGTGGCAGCGGCAGTGCAGTCTGTGCCGGCTGTGCTCAGGAGCAAAGGGGGATTAAAATAATTAATTGATAATACTCCAACAAATATAGTGTTGTAGAATTGCAGGCTCAGGGTCCCAGTATTGGCGGCTGGGTCAGGCTGTGGAGACCTCCCCCCCTTGTTTGGATTGTGTTTCAGCATGAACACGTTTGGCACAATTCTCAGGCCACTTCTCTATGTTCTTAGTGGCCTTGCAGGAGGGCTTGCAGACCGAATTAAGAAAATAAATAATAAAAGAAAAGAAAATAATAATAAATTGGAATTTTAAAAACTAATAAATCGAATACCATTACTACTATTAATAAAGTTAAAAAAGAAAGAAAGAAAAGAAACGGGGGGAGTTAAATAAGTAATATATTAAATAAGTTAATTATTAATAATTTATAGATGACTATAATAAATTAATTTGTTATGTATATTAATTGATTGATAATCAAGAACAGTGTTGTTCAAATTAATTAATGTAGTTAATAAATTACGAATAAAAGCCATTTAATTTATTGAATTAATAATTAATTTTAATAAGGAGATTGATTGGTTAGGATAATCAAATAGTTAGGTAAAGAATTAATTAGGAAATTGAATAATCAGGGTCTTAACATTTTGTAAATAGCCAGGACCCTCTTTATTCTGGTGCAAGTGGTTTGTTACACAACTAGGGTGTGCTAATTAAGGAACCTAGGCATAGTGAGTGAACATAATTAAAGAATATTAGTCACTAGCATTAATTAGCGACCAAGCTGAATCTACCAAAGAAGTGGGATGCATAGCAGCAATCACCAACAGACTATCTGTCATAACCTGCACTGATAAGAGTCATCAGTTGACTTGGCAACTGTATTGCTGAGGCAATTGTGAGTGCTTATCCATTGGTATCCTAGGTTCATAATGGCATTGAGGATAGGCCAGGGCAACAAGAATGAGAAAAAGCCAGCCAAGAAAAGGCCAGCTCCCCAGGTATTGCCTTCCCAATCCTCTTCTGATGTGGAATCTTGGCCAGTATGGCAGGAGCTCCAAGAAAAGATCTCCGCACTAGAGGCTGAGCTGTTAGCGAGACAAGCTCCACAGCCAATTGAGGTCCAACCACACAGATCAGCCAAGGATGCAAAAAGCCATCATAGGGCTAAGCCAAAGGCTATAACACACAATCTAATGGCTATATTTGCTATTATTGAGGCAAATACCTGAAATGACCACCAGGTGTGACAAAGACACCACAGTCATGGCATGCAGGGAAAGGCAGAAAGTTGTCAACTCCTGTGATGACTGAAACAGTGACCGAGAGCCAGGAAGTGCAAGAAGAATCAAATGAAGTTGATCCTAACAGGTTATACGCTGAGGTTGGAACAAGTATGGCAATGACTTCAGCAGGTGAGCTGGCTGTTGCACCAGACACATACGCACCAATCCCAGCATGGCCTTGGGTGGATGGTGGTCAATTTAATCACACACTCTACACACCATCCAATTCACAGAGGGGGGGGGGCTTCCAAACACTGCATGGCCATGCTCCAGTCCACAATTCAGTAGCTGGGGTACCATGCCCTCCTTTCACGTTGCCAGCCCAGGTTAGCAATGTGGCTAGTATAGGGGTTTGACCTTACCAGTCTGTCCCGGACACAGGTTATAATACTGTGCTATTGTGTGCCTTGCTGTATGATGACTACCCAATGCCTCTGGGTGATCATCTCACCCTCGCAACACATGAAAAAATATGGAAAAAAGAATATGTGGATGTCTTTGAGTTATTGAACAGAGACGTTGAGAAGAAAGAGCTTGAAAAAGAAGACAAAAAAAGAGAAAGACATAGGAGAAAAAAACTTGACAGGACATGGTTGAATTGGCTTCCTGGGTTCTTGATTTACGCGGGTGTAATAGTTAAGGCCGTGGAGGGCTCAATCCCTCTTTCAGTATCTAGATTTAATTTATAGGGCCTATTTTGGCTTCATTATAATGAATTGTTCCATATGCGGAGCACGATTCACTCAAATCTGCATTGGGATGAGCCCCTGCCAGGCCTGTGGCTGCAGCAGATTTTGGCAACATGTTTGATGGTGGTTATTTAAATAGGAAAGTTGCCCTTGGTCAGAACCTCCGCCTCAGAGTGGGACAGGTGGTTCAACCCCACCTACTCTGTGGGGAGTACAACTCCAAGGGCACTTGTACAAAGAGACCATGCCACTTCAGGCATGAGTGTTCCACATGTGGGGGTCAACACCCAAATATATCATGCTTTAGGGCTGGCACTCAGTGCCAGAACAAGGGTACAGGAGGTGGCAAAAAAATCAAAGGCGGTGAGGGTACTCCTAAAAAAGGGACCCAGCCCAATTAAGGTTAAAGTTTTGGAAGTCTGGCTAAGTTCCTACCCCTTTAGAGAGGATGCTACTTACCTTTTAGAGGGATTTAAATATAGTTTTAGGATTCTGGCAATAGGTGAGCGCAGAGCATTTTTTGCGCAGAACCTCCGATCGGTGTATGGGATGGAAAACATTGTCCAGGGTAAAATAGATAAGGAAGTAAAAGAAGGAAGGGTTTTCAGCCCCTTTTCAACATCACCTTTGGAGAACCTGAGGGTTTCTCCATTGGGTATAGTGCCTAAGAAGCCCCAGGATGAATTTCAGTTAATTCATCACTTCTCTTCTCTAGAGGAAGCATCAGTCAATCCTGCTATCCCTCCAGAAATATGTAGTGTGCCATGCACCTCCTTTGATGAGGCAGTGCGCATGATTAGGAAGTGTGGTGTAGGGGCTGAGGTGGTGAAATGTGATATAAAATCAGCGTTTTGAATTTTGCCAGTTCACCTGCTGGATTTTGAATTGTTAGGATTCCATTTCCAGAGATCCTTTTATATTGACATGGGCTGTTCGATGTCATGTGCTGCATTCGAACGGTTCAGCTCATTTATTAAATGGAAGCTTAGGCGTAGGGTGGGCTGTAAATCTACTGCCCATTATCTTAATGACTACCTTTTCTGTGGGGAAAGGAACTCAGGAAGGTGTAGATTCATCCTAAATTTGGTTTCTAGGTAAAATGTGCATGGACTTTCTTTATCATTTATGCTAGTGTGCTTTTTAAAAAACCAATGCACAGGTATAACCTGTGTTTACATTTTATTGTGTTATTATAATTTCAGTTTTATTTTTCTTTTGCAAGGTCATTGTTGATGCCATATGAGAATTTATTCTCAACTATTGTCTGTTCTGGCTTACGTTTATCAGAAATTTCATAAGTAACCCATCTATTCCCAACAAGTTTCAGGAGTTATGTATCAAACTCTAGTCATAAAACAAATATGTCACTGGGCTTCTAACATATGACACTAGCTTTGCCCTGTAGACATACCCAACTATTTCAGTACCAAGGACCATGAAGAGAACACACACTGAGCTAGAGGGCTGAAACTAATTAGCATATTTTCATGTCATGCCATGCATAATTAAAATATTATTAGGATGGGCACAGATGGTAAGATATAGCCAACTAACAGGCTGCATATTTCTATCATATTTAAAATTGTTAATTTTTTCTGCAGATAGACTTTAGTCAACTTTCCCCACATTTCTGAATATAAAATGATTTTAACATTCTAGAACTCTTTAAGTACTCAATGTCATTTCATGAGTTCTGATGATGGGTTCAAACTGTATTGAATTTAGACTTGCTGGGAATGTAATTACCTTTGAAGTTTCAGAATACAATGATTCAAAACATATTCACAGGCACCATTCTATGACATTAAGCACATTATGTTGGAGAGCGTTCCTTAAAATTAATAGCATGTATCTCCATATATATTCAGAAATGAGATTTTCATTACATAAATTGGCCCATCCCCAATGTTTCTTTCCTTAGCAAGGTAGTAGAGAGGGTGGTCGCTGATCAGCTGCAGGCTCTCTTGGATGAGACCAACGTCCTGGATCCATTCCAGTCAGGCTTCAGGGCGTACAATGGCGCAGAAACAGCATTGGTTTCCCTGTTTGATGACCTTTTGAGGGAGGCCGACGGGAGCGAAATGTCTTTGTTGGTTCTTCTTGATATCTCAGCTGCCTTTGATATCGTCGACCACGGTATCCTCCTGGGGAAGCTCTCTGAGTTGGGGATTGCTGGCCTAGCTCTTGCTTGGCTCCAATCCTTCTTGGAGGACCATTTCCAGAGAGTCCAGCTTGGAGAGAATGTAATGGCCCTGTGGCTCCTCAACTGTGGGGTGCCTCAGGGATCAATCATCTCTCCAATGTTGTTTAATATCTATAGGAGGCCGCTGGGTGGGATCATCAGGGGGTGTGGTGCTTCGTGTCACCAGTATGCTGATGACACTCAACTCTACATCTCCTTTTTTTTCCAACAGCAGTGGATGCTGCTGCATCCCTTGAGCCCTGCCTGGGAGCTGTACAACAATGGATGTAGGAGAATGGACTGAGGTTGTACCTGGACAAGACAGAGATCCTGAGGGTGGGTGCCCCTTCTATCAGTGGTTTGGGAAGTTCACTCTGTTTTTTTGGGGGGCAACTCTCACCAAAAGAGTGTGGTCCGCAGCTTGGGCATCCCTCTTGACACAGTGCTTAACATGGAATCGTAGGTGGCATCTGTGGTCCATTCTGCCCACTTACATCTTCAGTGGATTGTCCAGCTGCGCTCCTATCTTGATGTCAGGTCACTCACCACTCTGGTCCATGCACTCATAGTCTTGAGATTAGACTACTGCAATGTGGGGCTGCCCTTGAGACTGATGCGGAAACTACAAATGGTCCAGAACACGGCCACCAGACTATTAACTGGGGTGAAAAGATACCAAAATATTTCCCCCACTCTGGCAACTTTACGCTGGTTACCCATTCACTTCTGCATTGATTTCAAGGTACTAATGCTTACATATAAAGCCCTAAATGGTTTAAGGCCTCAATACCTGGCAGAGTGCCTGTCCCCACCTAGCTCTACTCATATCACTCAATCAGGCCAGACCGGGCAGTTGAGGGGCTTAACCCCAAGAGAGGCATGGAAGGAGAGAACGAAACCAGGCCTTCTTGGCGGTGGCCCCTCATCTTTGGAACACCTTGCCCCCAGAGATCTGACTGGCACCCTCGCTGGGAATTTTTTTTAAAAAAATTGAATACTTGGTTCTTCCCGCAGGCCTTTCCCGCTCCCATTACATAGCTTCCTTATCCCATCTTGGATCCCGTTTTCTTTATTGATCTTTATTGCTTTTATGAACAAGGTTATTTGAATGCTGTTTTTATCTTTATATTCTGTAAGCCACCCAGAGTAGATTCCTGAATCTAGATGGGTGGGGTAAAAAATAGAACAAATAAATAAATAATAAATTAAATACATAAATCTATACCAGTCTTCAAATTATTTCCGTAATATAGACTTTATAAATCAAGCTGAAGATTAGCAATTTACAAATGGCAAAAATGTATATCTTCAGCACAAAGATGCAATAATTCTTTTTGGCATCTGATAATATTTAATAATAAGATAAAAATCCAAATTATCTACATTTTTGCAAAAATGACCTTGAGGTCAGTGAACAAAATCCTGTTGCTTAGCATAGCAAGTCTGGGTATGTTTGCCCCAAGTGTAAAGGAAGCAGTAAAGCTTATTGAGATAAATCTGCATTGGTATCCTATGTATGTTTACATAAAAGGTACTTCTACTGACCAGAATCTTTCCCCCGCTGCAGATAGCAGCACAACTGCAGAAAACACTGTGATTAAATGAAGCTAATTAAAAAGATACTGATTGCATGAAAAGAAAATGGGTCATTCTGTTTAAAATAGTGTTCACAGCACTTTTCTACAAACACTTATAAGGAAGTGAGGTAAAGGTAAAGGTTCCCCTTGACAAATTGTCCAGTCATGTCTGACTCTAGGGCGCGGTGCTCCTCCCTGTCTCCAAGTCGTAGAGCCAGCGTTTGTCCAAAGACAGTTTCCATGGTCACGTGGCCAGTGCGACCAGACACAGAACACTGTTACTTTCCCAACGAGATGGTACCTATTTATCTACTCACATTTTTACATGCTTTCGAACTGCTAGGTTGGCAGGAGCTGGGACAAGTGATGGGAGCTCACTCCATAGTGTGGATTCAATCTTATGACTGCTGGTCTTCTGACCTTGCCGCACAGAGGCTTCTGTGGTTTAACCCACAGTGCCACCATGTCTCTTTATAAGGAAGCAAGTCCCCTTTAATACAATGGGATGTACTTCCTCGTACAGTGGTGCCTCGCTTAACGAGCGCACCGTATAATGACGAAATCGCAGAGCGATCCGTTTTTTGGGATCGCTAATGTGATCACTTACCGATGGCCCTAATGGGTGAAAACTGCATTGCGAAGACCGGTAAGCATTTCTGAGGGCACTTAAATGGCGTCGCAATGAGGAAACATCGCATAACGTTGAGTAAAGAAGTCATTGGAATGCATTAAACTAGGTTTAATGCGTTCCAATGGCTTTTTCTGTCCTGTTTAGCGATGTTTCGTTATAGCGAAGGTTAATCCGGAACGGATTAACCTCGCTATGCGGGGCACCACTGTAAATATGCACAGCTCAGTCAGAAAAGCATTCAGATCTTGAAACCCTGCATGCTCCTTGAAGCAAGATACTTGTTTGTGCTCATTCTATAAACAGTTTCCAATTTAAGTTTAATATAACACTAAGAATGATGGTAAGTTCATATCCACTTTTAATAAAAAGTGATCAATATTTCTTCATATGCAAGATGAAAAGAACTTGAGTTCTTGAAAAACTAAATAATGTGGGAGAATCACTGGAGGCATTCAAGAGAAAGTTAGACAGCCATCTGTCAAATATGACTTAATCTGGATCGCTACTTTGATTGACAGATTGTATTCAGTGTCCTATAGGCCCCTTTCAAATCTATTATCCAATGATTTTGTGAAATCTGCCCATCATAGTTTGGGATTATTTGTTAGCTATTTGATTTTTTATGACTCATCTTCTGTCAGTTGTTAAGACTGTGAATGTACAATACTAAAAATGCCTGTGATCTCAATACTTAAAGCAGACATGAGAAATGTATGGTCCTCCAGATGTTATGAAACGGCAACTCCTACCATCCCTCACTATTTACTGTGTTGGCCAGGGCTCCTGAGAGTAGTAGCGCAACAACATCTGGACAGTCATACATTTCCTATTTTTGTTCTAAGGAATTGTTCATTAAAATCCTAGAGATCAACAAACTGAGCAAATTAAATATAACAAACAAAGAACAATGGATGAGAATTTGGTTCAATTCAGTTCATTTTTCATAAACGTTTATTCCAAAATAACCACATTTGTTCAAAATTAAAAAAAACTCCACACTTAAAAAAACCAGAAATGTGGGAGAAACTAGAACTGACACCCAGGTCCAAGTTGAGAACTAGAAGTGCTTAATTACTAAACAAACAAACAAACAAAAAACACCTGGGTTTGAAATCCTGCATATTCCTATATATTGAACCATGTAACTACAATATAAGGGCTAGCATCTCTATGTGTGTGTGTGTGTCTCTGATAGGCTACTCAACTTTAACATGTGTCTAGCAGGCTTGTACAACATGATCTTCTCCATTTAGGGAACAGTTGAAGAACCTATTGGGTTTGGCCAGTGCAGACAGATGAAAACTTCATTTCAGTTTACATTTGAAGAACTTGCCAAACATTTCCCTATGCAGAATAAATGAATTCCGTTCCAAAACTGAAGATCGTGAAACTTGATATTGGTGTACCTGAGTGTTTATATTAGAACTGAAAGGAATATCTATGTAATTTCGGAAGGGTAACGAAATATGAGTGCTTTATATAATAGGGGGAAAATGCATTATTTCAGTTACATGTTTCCTGCAGTTGTGACTATATGTGTAATTCATTCAGCTTAATGGAACCTAATCATGCAAAGCAATGGGCATTAATAGGACCAAAGTACATTTTAGTCCAACCACTGACATCTACATTAGTGCATCCACTATACTAATGTAGATGTTGAATGAAGGTGTTGAAATTACTGTTTCTTTGGCTTCTGTTTTTGCTGATTTGAAGCTAACCAAGTTCATCTTGGTCATGTTCCATGGCATCTTATTGATGTTGTAATGGACTAGATGGGGAGCATCTGGTCCATTGTGTTTTCAACAATCTGATAGCTATTCTTAGCATCAGTTCAGATGCAGTTTATAGTCTTCCTAATTATGTTTGTCATCTACTTCAAAATGATAGCTTGAGAGAGATAGACTGAAAAATTTTCATTGCATTTGCAGGTAAATAACTGCACATAGTGTAAGAGCAGGAAAACAATATCATTTTTTATTCAATAGTGTATTAGTTCATATGGATTATTTTCTGTAATTTATTGTTGCTGAATGCACAGTATTCAAAAATAGCTTGGTTTCTACATTTATTAATATGACTTAAATTGTATCTCTTGGTTTCCAAGTAGACTCATTGTTACTTTGATGAAGTCATTCTGTGGAAAATACTGTTGTTCATTCATGATGAAAATGGAGTAATGTGTTTCCACATATATTAACCAATCATTAATTTTGACTTAGTAAAATAATTTAATTCCTCTTCCAATATGGGACAATATAATCTGATCAGGCAACTTATAAAACATATATTTTTATAATGAGAAGGCTTTTGTCTCATTTTTATTCTGTCTTATCAGGACATTGTAAATGTTGTTATGTTGACAGTTTGTAAGACTCTCCCATAATTTGTATAGTGTGGTATTTGTAGTAGTAGTAGTAGTAGTAGTAGTAGTAGTAGTAGTAGTAGTAGTAGTAGTAGTAGTAGTAGTAGTAGTAGTAAGACTAACCAAATTTCCTGATGGGTTTACATAGGATTGTGAATAATTTTTTACAAATGAATTTTGAACAGCAACTGTAGTATACCAAAATCTCTGAAATTTGTCCGGAAATGTAGTCTGGTCTAGAATGCTGCAGCTGTACCGCTGACCCCCAGCACCTCCAGAAATCACATAAGGTCTTTATTATGATAACTTTAGAGGCCACTGGTCTGTTTCCAAGCATGAATCAAAGCATTGGGCATGAACAATACAGCCCAAAAGAATTTAGGACCCAGATTTTTGAAATGTAGTCTTCTATGCATGTCTGTATGGATTTTGAGATCTATAGGGAAGGCCCTTTCTTCAACTCAACACCTTTATTTATTTATTTATTTATTTATTTATTTATTTATTTATTTATTTATTTATTTATTTATTTATTTCATTTCTATCCCGCCTATCTGGCCAGATTCGACCACTCTAGGCGGCTTACAATCAGCAGTAGTAAATATTAAAAACATTACAAATACACGAAAATAAAGATCATAGGAGTATAGAAGAAAAAGTCGTCAGGAATTAACTGTTGGAATTAGCTGTTGGGAAGGCCTGCTTATACATAAATGTTTTTAGTTGTTTTTTAAAAGTGCCTAGCGAGGGGGCCGCACGAATCTCAGGAGGTAAGTTGTTCCATAGGCGAGGTGAAAATGTGTGAGAGGTCATCTTGGTGGTCACTCCCAAGCTCTTGAATTCCTTTTCCAGAAAGCCTAGTCTGGCTGCCTCTCCACTGTCATTCCATCAAAATGCAGAGGTCTTTCTACTCATAGAGGCCTCTGATTTTTAAATTTTGCTGTGTTGAAAGAGTTTAACTAGTGGGATGGTGCTATTTATTTTTTTATTATTATTAATGTGCTTTATTTCTGTTTTTATCTGCTTCATGATTTCATTCTATTTCATTTTTATTTGTATTTTATTAAGGCTAGCTGATCAATGCTTCTGAAACTGAAGGATCAGCCTATGTCAAAGTATTTGTGTGTTACTCTGGACCAACAAAGCACATGGCTTAAACACCAAACAGAAAGTTGCCACCAGAAATAACATACTTAGGAAACTGGCTGGGTAAGACTAGGGTGCACGCCCACAAGCAATAAGAACAACAGCTTTGCCTCTCTGTTACTCCACAGCAGAATACGCTTGTGCCATTTGGTATAAATCAGTACATGCCAAACAAGTGGATGTAGCTCTTAATTAATCATGCAGGATTACTGCTGTGTGCCTGAAACCTACCCCCATTGAAAAAGGCTACAACCTGGCTGATATTGCCCCTCCAGAAGTACATTGAGAGGTGCTAGCAAATAATGAACAAAAGAAGGTAATACAGCACCAAATTATCCACTTCATGGACACCAACCCCTAGATGACAACTAAAATTGAGGAAATGTTTTCTGCACACAACTAAAACTCCAAATATTAAGCCAGAAGAGACTCGATTAAATCTACAGAGAACAAAAACAGCTGAAAAGTGTCTCCCACCAGGACAAGACTCTCGCAGGAACATCTGGAAGTCACTTAATAGATTTTGAAGTGAAGTAGGAAAATAAAAGAATAATCAAGTAAAATGGGACTACTTGGATGCAAGACAAATTTTCTGTGACTGTGGAGAAATTAAATCAATGAAGCACTTACGTGCATGCAATTTATGCCCTACTACATACACAAAAGAAGAAATAGCAAATGGCCAAGGTAGCACTAGTGAAGTAGCCCATTTCTGGTCAAAAACAGTCTAATTATCTTAGCATTTTAATTTGTTTTTTTAATTTCAACTATATTCCATACATCAATAATTACAAATTTTGCAACATTCTGATATGAATAAAGAAAGAAAGATGAGCTGATGAATGCTATTTTTGGCAGAGAGACACAATATCAAGCTCTATCTATCTATCTATCTATCTATCTATCTATCTATCTATCTATCTATCTATCTATCTATCTATCTATCTATCTATCTATCTATCTATCTATCTATCTATCTATCTGCCTGCCTGCCTGCCTGCCTGCCTGCCTGCCTGCCTGCCTGCCTGCCTGCCTGCCTGCCTGCCTGCCTGCCTGCCTGTCTGTCTGTCTACAGTAAATAAATAATAAATGAGAGAAATAAAGTGACAAGTCTCACACAGAATCAGTCCTATAGATGCTTGTTGAAGGTAATGAAATTCACAAAGATTATTTTCTGGCGGAGTATTCAAGACATCTAAATATTCTGATGACTTTAATTGTGCCTGCATACACAGAGGCCTAATAAATTACAATTAATCTCATGAAAATAATGTGCTTTATGAATGCAATAAAAATTACACTTCCTATATATTCAGCAACAATCAGTGTTTCTCTGTATGGAAATTATATAAGATTCTCCAGAAGGAGAAGTCCACTGAATGCAAACCTAATTAATTATGGACCACAGTCCAACAGAGTTATGGTTGATTTTGGTTTTATGTATGGTTTTATAGTGAAAATTGGTTTTATGTTTCATATTTCCTTCCTTTTAATTAACAGGACAAACTGTTCTCTGAATAAACAGGATATTCTGTTAAAATAACTCCTTGTAGCAAACTGCCCCCTCCAACTAGGATACAAAGAGGTGAGACACAGATGATGGGGTAAACAACTGTCTTATAACTTCACTGATTATCCATCTCCTTCTGCAGTGGAGACTCCCTGCAATGTGGATGCTAGGCTGGTTAGTCAAGGGCCCACTTGTCTCTCCCTTCTGGCCTACAACGGTGAGCTCCAGTCCCAGGATTATTCTGTGAGCTACAGTCAAGCCCTATTCAGCTTGAAATGGGAAGTCCTTCCTGAGCTCATATCTGACCCAAATCCCATGATTTAAAGTTGGTCCTGGCCTGGATTAGTGTCAAAGCTTACTTCCCTTTCATGCACCTAAATCTTATCATCAAAGCATCCATATAAGGGCTCTCCAATTGCCAAATGGTGCCTTCTGGAGCTTAGAACTACCCATCTTCCTTTCTGCACTACCCGTCATGATTGTGACCTCTTATTTAAATCCAAAATCACTCACAGATTAGTAAGTAAGTAAGTAAGCAAGCAAGCAAGCAAGTAAGTAAGTAAAAATTCCTGAGCCCCTTTTGTTCAAAACACCAAGCCAAACATTCTTACCCAACCCTTAGACAACCAGCAAACACACTCTGGTGTCACAAGGTGGGCAAGTGGGCTAAGCAGCATATATGAAAGAGGCCATAGTTGGGGAGCGGAGATCTTCTATGTCCTCTGCCAACCTCCAACACAAACAAGAATTGACAGATGCTTCACACTCTGGTCTTGCCCCTTCTTTTTTCGTGGCAAGGCGCTCTCTCCCTTCCAGCCACCAACCACAATGTCAGATGGAGGCCTGGATCATGAACTACTGTATTGGTTGATCTCTTAGTTTTTTAGGTGAGAACCCAGATATGCCAAAGATATTAACTGTATATCAGATCCAAATGGCAGTTTGAAACCACATTGGAAGTTTTTAAGAAAGACATCTGACTTGTTTTGTTTATTTTTCTTCAAAATAAGTGTCACAGTTCCCCAGCCAAGCTGCCCTCTCTATAGCCACTAAGCCATGCTACTTCTTCTGATCCTGAAGTGAAGGAACTCAGGTAGTGATCAAATGTGGTGAAGGCTATTTGGGTTGACTGAAACCACAAGTCTCCCAACCTGCTTAAGTCTCCCAAACTTTGCAGTACTCCTAAGAGTCTAATATAAACAGGTTTTCAGCACATATTGCTCAATTTGTGCAAAAGACCATTCTTATTCCCTTCTTTTGTCAAGATTGCCACAATATAGCTGTTTTGCAGTGTGAAGACTACAGACGTCAAGATTATGCATTAAATTCTTCTTCTTGATTGGTTCAGGTTTTCTTGACTTTAAAAAATACAATATTTCAGATACATTCAGGGGAGAATGGTTGAACTTACATGGAATATACATTGCCTGCAGTTAATCTGTCCCATCATAGATTTACGGTAATTTGCAAATCTAATTTCTGAATAATGTATCATTGAGGAAATCTTGTGAAAGGGGAAGTGGGTTAATCATAAGGAATACACATTCCCCTTAAAGACCCTTTGTTGACTACATGTTTTGGATTGAACCATGCTGGCTGAGGAATTCTGGCAGTTGAAGTTCCCCATTCTGACAGCTGTAATTCCCAAAATAACTTTTCCATAGTCTGCCCTGTGTACAAATGTTTAAATCTATTTGATCAGTCTTCTGTGCCATATAGTAACTGTTAGATTCCTTAATCCACTGTTCCAGTTTTCCTGAATTAAAACTGGAAATCAGCGCACAGGAAATGATGAGCAAGAAACAGGGTGTCAGTGGTGATGTTTAGAGATACACTATTCACAGGTGTATTGTAAGTGTTGTGCACTGGATCAGGCACAAGAGACGGGGCTGCAGGGTTTCAAAATCCAAGAACATTAGAATAGGAGGTGTATGGCAGCTGAGATTTCTGTCATTTAAAAATGTGTCATTTGCACCAAGCAGATATACATGTAGCTTTTCTTCTTTAAAGAACTGTCCTTATGCAAAAGGAAATTTACTAGCTGAGAGCCCAAAACAGCAGGTAATACGAGAGCAAGAAATAAAAATATGTGAAGGGCACAAATATATTAATGCATGAGCTTCTTGGCCTACAGGGGTGCCACTTTTTAATTTCAGGTGCATAAAGAACTCAGCTAAAGTTTAGATGAAAGCTGTACGGTGCCTATAACACCATCACCCCTCCCTGCTGAAGGCAAAATGATCATGAAAATGTAAGGCATTCTATTATTTCTTCCTGATAATAATTCTCTGCAAAATATTCTGTCATGTAGCTGGGGAATACAGAACACAGCAAACAACAAAATCACCAGAGACAGTCAAGCTCAGCCCAAGCTCTGAACAGCATAACACAAAGCTTAAAGCACAACAATTATATGATCCAAGCTCGAATGTCCCAGGTAGGTAAATTACCAAAGACATTAATATTAGCTTCACCGTTTATTGAAATAAACTCTCTCAAAACTAGCAATCAGAAAATGCATACAAACACTAAAAAAAAAAAACAGTAAGAAAACTATACACAAACAACATTCCCATTTTGCTGTAACCACCAAATTACTATTCTGCTGTTGAATGGATGAAGAATGTTAATGTAATGCTAATGGATTACAAGAGCAGTGAAAGACCAAGAGTCTAAGGATTAATATTTAAGAACTCTATTGTAGTTAGTGAAGTCTTTTCTTCTTAAAAGGCTACATAACCTATCTGCACATAATATTGTGGATTGCTTTATGTTTAGAAAACAAAACAAAACCTCTGGCTGGAAGCCTGATGATTCAGAAAATTAATACAGGGATAAAGAGCCTTTCACTTTTAGATTTGTTACCATTGAGTCTAAAGTAGCAGTGGTTGAAAATCAGTGTTCTACCCACAGCAGCCCTGGCAAAATTCTAGGGCAGGGGTAATTTCTCGCTTCACAGACTGAATTATAATAATTATTATTGTAATTATAAATAGGCAAGTGATAGGAATTTACTATAATGATTGATAAATGGGTAGATATCAAGGTCAGGGGATGAGAACTGGTTACTGGAAAAAACTGTTTCTTTTACAGAAAACTCAACTAATTATATCTAAGCTCTTCACAAGATATAAGCAGCTGAAATCTCTGCAGTTGTCTATTGAATAGCCAAATTTCAAAGCTAAGAAGCCAGCCGATGAGGCACTAGGCTGACGGCTTCTCTATTTTCACCTCGTACACACATCCTGGCAAATCAAAAGCAGTACCAGGTAAGAGCTCTCTTATGCATTACAGACAAACATGGAGAGGAACTAGGGCATTAAACATTTTCTTTGGGCAATTTCCTTCCCTAGTTATGAAGAACCATGGACAGTCCTTGCATGAAAATGCAACATCTTACAGTTGTCCCTGAGAATCGGTTTAGAGCAGTGATTCTTGGTTTTGGCCCTCTAGATGTATAGCCTTAAGTCTCCAGAGTCCCTGACCATTGGCCATGCTGCATACTGTTTCAGTGAGAGGAAAGCCAGTCTCTGGATAATGAATGGTAACTTGAGAATTTATATTAGTGGAGAAAGAAAGGATAGCAAATTAGACTCTGATTTCAGAAGTTCTGTTTCAGCACATTCTGGACTCAATTTCCCTTAATTCCAAACAAACGAAACAAAACAAAACAAAAACCCACACCATGCAAGCATCTTCTTCTTTATCCCAGAGCAGGAAATATAAATTCCTTTCAATGCTCTCTTTGTTTTGGCTGATTTTGTTCTCTGGGGCTAATATGACATCATCTTTCTGAACAAAACAAGAGACACCTGAGAGACTTATTTCCACAGGGAGTGGAAGTGAAGGCCTCAAAGCTTAAAAATTACTAACAAGGCAGCCACTATGGAAAACTGAAATAAAAAGTTGTGCAGCAAAATAAATAAATAAATAAAATATTGTATGAGAAGAGAAAGGATAGCTTCAAGAAGAAGAATTATCTCATTAGATGTCAAGGATAAAATCCTCCATCTCTACAAACAGGCCACACTGCTGAGAAGCCACTGCATGTGACTTAAAAGATCTTCCTCTCATTTCTGTAGCAGCCAAGCTCCACCTTCCACTTCGCTCACTCCCACCTGTACATCAGGTTCAAAACTGCCTCAGGTGCACACAGCTTTCAGAGATCATGATCTAAAAAAACCTGTACTCCACTGTATATATTGTTCAACTACAAGGTTTAAATGTTCAGCTCACCCTATTTTTAAAGCAGCTGATCACATTTCTCAGCAACGCACACATAAAATCTTATGCGGTGTATTACATGATAAAATACATTCCAAAATAGTGGGATGACACACTCCCCTGGTCAGACCATGAACCGCTAGCTCTGGGCACAAATATCTTTCTCTCCTGGTCACAGGTTTTTTTTTGAAGTGGAACAGAGTATGAAAGATATATGCAACCACTATTACCCTTTCAGCAATTTTCTCCTGTGAGGAAGTCATCATGGCCAGTGCTCCAAAACAGGCCTTCTGAGCATAACTGGAACCCCCTGGAACATCTGCTGCACCCAGATATGACTGGATCTTAGGTGGGCACTGGGAATTATTGACCCACCAGGAGGGAAAAGCAGCTGCAGGGGATAATGACCCATACCTGAGCTAAGTGGAAGGGGCTGGGCTATGTGAACAATTCAGGCCCACGAGGATAAGGGTGGAGGTGGTAGGGGGAAGAAGACGAAGAGTCAGAGGAAGTTGAGACAGGGAGACTACTGGATCAATACAGAAGAGGCTCCCATGCCTGATTGCTTTGCAAGGGGGAAGTCTTTGAGCAGTGGCTGCAGACAAGTGTGACCCAGCACTTGGATGAGGGGTTGGAGGGTGGTATTAGCCCAACTTGAAAGGGGCCAAGGGACACAGACTAGAACAAGGACTTTTGGTCCCTCCACACTTCCGATTCTGATCAGACCCAGTGAAGTCAACTGGGGGCCACAAAGAGACTAAACTTGGAGGGAAGCCTGGGCAGGAGCCTCAGCTTCCTGAAGGCAGAACTTGGTGGGGGGGGAGAGTATGAGGTTTCCAGTGATGAAACCACAACTGCAAATCCACTGCCCTCCCAATAAAGTTGGAGTCTCATGTTTTGGTCTCAAGCCTATGGATACTCACACAGGGGAGAGGGCAGCCGCTGCCCTGACTCTTGGTGCAAGTGGTGCTGGTCACATCCTCACGTTGTAAAACGAACAATGAGTCTACTAGGAGGTTTACATCTTTGGGAGGTCTACATTTTCTATAGGATATGGAATTCCTTTAACCATTGATTACAAAGTCATTGTACTACAATTTTTAAAAATGAGGTTGATCACACACATCCTTAGTAATGAATTATTATTTCTCAGCCCCGGAGTATTTCTACTATCTCTGCCATGGTTAAATAAAATTCAAATCCTGTCTTTGATTCCTTTGTTCATGATTCAGTTGTGCTAAGTAATGGAATCAAATGGCAGTGAAGATTCACAGTTAATTATAGGTTGTATAAAAAGTTCATTTTCAGTTTTCAATACATTGCTTTTGAACTGAGCTGAATGTCTTTTATAATGTGAGAAGGGCGAATAGAAAGAAGAAAAAGGTGGCTCTCATCCTTTGTGCAAAATATTGCTTTCTTATTTGTCCTTTTCTCAGCCCTGGAGAGATGGGCATGTGCCTAATCAGATGAATAGTCAGTTTTGCCCATGACCACTATAGCTGTCTTTTGTTGGCAGGGGGAAAGTATTCAACTTGACTTTTCAAAGATCTTAGTCACAATGGCATTTCCATGCTTTGCTATTTGAGATCCCTTCATTGGAGGTACTAATGTATACTGGGGAATTAACTCACAAGTCCATCAAGTTTATGACTTTTTGTTTAGAAATTTGCCTGCAATAGTGTAAAGGAGATATTTTTGGTTTCCTGACAAAGAAGAACCTAAAAGTTTTGCATTCACACTGTTTTGCAAAAAGTGCAAATATGAACATGTAGATGCTTCTATCTGACTAATGTACCTTGGTGTAAAGAAGAAAAGATTTCAAGCAGATGTTGAAGTTGATACCAGAGCAGAATCAAACTAGAGTTCAGTATAACCCTTAGCAGAGTAAACACAAGCCTCAGAGAAACTAGGCCCAGGAACATTTACACATAGCTCAGGCAAATAGAGGAACATTTACACATCGTATAGAATATCATTGTAACACTTTTGTTTTGCCCATCCTCCTTTTGATTTGGCAGATGCCCTGGTCCTGGAATGGAGGCAGGAAGAAACCAGCAATGACAGGCCAAAACATTCAGACCAGGGAGTGGGAGAGTGAAGGCCATACATCAGGGCCCAAGAAGCCTACACATAAACATACCAAAAGATAACATTCTTTCCCAAACATTCGGGCACATTTTGGACATAAGCCAAGGACGCATGAGCACACAATCTATAGGGAGCCAATAGATCAGCGTAGTTGGCATCATTTGCCCATTTTGGGACTGGATCCAAACTTGGGGTACAAATGACCAATAGAATTGTAGCATTTTATGACTCTGTATCATTATAAAACATATGTACACTATATTTTTGGGATCGTCTCTGCTTTTAAGAGAAGTCCCAGCTGACCTTTTATTTGCTGCTATTCAAATAAAACTGGGCCTTTGGTTCAGCTGTTGTGTCTACGCCTGATTCCTTACCAGAGAGTCTTAAAACCCAGGTTTGGCCAGTAACAAAGTCACCACCCAATGTCCAAATATCAGGCAAACAACCTAAATCTTGGACCTTCATAGGCTCACAAGGCATTCTGCAACAGAGCTGAAATCCCTTTCCTTTAAACTAAGGTCTTATTGTTCACATTTTGCATTTTGTCATTCCACATTTTCAACTCTTCAGTGACTTGAGTGACAGTAAGTTCTTGGGAAGAAAAACTGAACAACAAAAAAATGTTTTCAGCATATCTTGATGATATTCAGTGGAGTCAGGTGAACTTTCTGTTGGTCCCTTTATGACCCCATCAACATTCAGGTTTGGATTGCCATCAACTTACAGGTTCTTTATGCATAGCCATTTCCTTACAGTGTCAGTTCCATGAGAAACACATATCCATGGCTAACAGTTTGCCATGTGGAACATGTTGTTTTGTACTCAGACAGCTGCTTCTGAAGACAACCTGTCTTTGTAAAGACTAATGCTGAGAAAGATGGCTACTCAGAAATCCACAATACAAAAAAGTCCAAGGCGCTCTGATGTTCACTTAGAATGTATCCATTTAGAAGCATTTATCCATTATGAAGCAT